>NC_042970.1:7307176-7349676 GCF_901001165.1 Salmo trutta | reverse complement strand
TGTGTGTGTGTGTGATACTGTTGATAAACTGTCTGTGTGTGATACTGTTGATAAACTGTCTGTGTGTTATACTGTTGATAAACTGTCTGTGTGTTATACTGTTGATAAACTGTATGTGTGTTATACTGTTGATAAACTGTCTGTCTGTTATACTGTTGATAAACTGTCTGTGTGTTATACTGTTGATAAACTGTCTGTGTGTTATACTGTTGATAAACTGTCTGTGTGTTATACTGTTGATAAACTGTCTGTCTGTGTGTGATACTGTTGATAAACTGTCTGTGTGTGTTATACTGTTGACAAACTGTCTGTGTGTGTGTTATACTGTTGATAAACTGTCTGTGTGTGATACTGTTGATAAACTGTCTGTGTGTGATACTGTTGATAAACTGTCTGTGTGTGATACTGTTTATAAACTGTCTGTCTGTGTGTTATACTGTTGATAAACTGTCTGTGTGTTATACTGTTGATAAACTGTCTGTGTGTATTATACTGTTGATAAACTGTCTGTGTGTTATACTGTTGGTAAACTGTCTGTGTGTTATACTGTTGATAAACTGTCTGTGTGTATTATACTGTTGATAAACTGTCTGTGTGTTATACTGTTGATAAACTGTCTGTGTGTGTGTGTTATACTGTTGATAAACTGTCTGCCTGTCTGTTATACTGTTGATAAACTGTCTGTGTGTATTATACTATTGATAAAATGTTTGTATGTTATACAGTTTGATAAACAGTCTGTCTGTGTGTATTATACTGTTGATAAAATGTCTGTGCGTTATACTGTTGGTAAACTGTCTGTGTGTGTGTTATACTGTTGGTAAACTGTCTGTGTGTATTATACTGTTGATAAACTGTCTGTGTGTTATACTGTTGATAAACTGTCTGTGTGTGTGAGTTTGAGATCAAGGCCTCTTGACTTAAAGTAATGTTTGGTTCCCATGGGACTTTTACACTCAAACCTAAAACCTGACTAAACCCAACAGATGAACCAATCTCATGCAGCTTTTACTGTCAGTAAGCATTCATCATCAAATGCACATTGCACGTAAGCAGAAGTCCTACAACAGCACATGGTTGAACACTAACAAGGGTCTAACGATGCTATCCTGTTTTCTTCAAGATGCCACCTGGTTTTAAAAGGGCTCCCTTGACAAATACTGTATGAATTTCAAATGCATTAGCGTTAATGCTAACCTATTCCCACACTATGACACTGATACACAGAGAGTCTATGGAGATTTGGAAAGTGATAAATGCGAACTAATTGTACAACTATGACACTGATGTCTATGGATATTCTCCATGGTATCGTTAGCGGTTGTTTTTCCTGCAAGCGCCCCGGTCTGAAGGTGATGGGAGGGGGGAGGTATCGACGCTCTGATGCATCCTGGTGCGTAACAGCTGTGTAACT
This sequence comes from Salmo trutta, assembly GCF_901001165.1. NCBI lineage: Eukaryota > Metazoa > Chordata > Actinopteri > Salmoniformes > Salmonidae > Salmo > Salmo trutta. The sequence goes on along the minus strand of NC_042970.1, from coordinate 7,348,262 downwards.
GATTTAATTGCAATTTTAACATAATGGAAACAATCAGAGGATCACAATGGAAATACGTTTTTTCAAACTTTTTTTGTATCTTCCTCAATGATTGTAAATGTATTATCCACATGTGCGGTTGTATTGTGTTTTAAATTGTCTAATAAAATCTGTCAATCAATCAATCAAATCTATCTATCTATCTATCTATCTATCTATCTATCTATCTATCTACTGGTCTATCTATCTATCTATCTATCTATCTATCTATCTATCTATCTATCTATCAATCAATCAATCAATCAATCTATCTATCTATCTATCTATCTATCTATCTATCTATCTATCTATCTATCTATCTATCTATCTATCTATCTATCTATCTATCTATCTATCTATCTATCTATCTATCTATCTATCTATCATCTATCTATCTATCTATCTATCTATCTATCTATCTATCTATCTATCTATCTATCTATCTATCTATCTATCTATCTATCATCTATCTATCTATCTATCTATCTATCTACTGGTCTATCTATCTATCTATCTATCTATCTATCTATCTATCTATCTATCTATCTATCTATCTATCTATCTATCTATCTATCTATCTATCTATCTATCATCTATCTATCTACTGGTCTATCTATCTATCTATCTATCTATCTATCTATCTATCTATCTATCTATCTATCTATCATCTATCTATCTACTGGTCTATCTATCTATCTATCTATCATTGTTAATGTTGTAAATGACTATTGGAGCTGGAAACTGGCAGCTTTCTTACAGTTTTTCTCAGTCGCTTTGGTGCGTTTCTTAGATCAATCCATTCTTGATACTACTTGTACAAATTCCAAATCATCTAGTCACTTGTGCACATCATTAAAGCAATTTCTTATTCCTTTGAACAAATTGCAATTGCTTTTGTACATATTGCAATTAATAATGTACAAGTGTCAGCTTTTTTCCACATTTTCAATTGCTCATGTCATGTTGATCAAAATATAGTAGATGGTTCTCTGTTGAATAGTCTTACCCCTCAAAACATATAGGCATTAGTTCCTTAAATAAGCCATTACATGCAAAATTGTTGAACTATTTGTCATAAACTGTCAAGCATAGTTTTACACATTTCTATTAGACCTTTTGTACAAAAACGTGAATTGATGAATGGTGCAGGTGAAATTGACCCTCACTCATGAAGGAATGTAAAGTGTTAGTTCAACCAACAATCAACCAGTTGTCTAAATTGCTCAAAGGTGCATCTCATGAAGAATCAATTGGCAAGCATATATAGACAGACCACAACACAGAGTTGCAATTTTCCAATAATGGATGGACCAGGAAACGAACAGGGTCAGCAGCCAAGAGGAGGAAGAAGAGGAGCAAGGATGCAAAACAGAGGAAGAGGCAGAAGAGGACATAGGCGCATATCTGATGACATAAGGGCCACTATTGTAGACCATGTTGTCAATCATGGCCTTACAATGGCTGAGGCGGGTCGAAGGGTGCAGCCGAATATTGGGAGATCAACCGTGTCCTCAATAGTTCAAACGTTTCGAAGAGAGAACAGGTATGTCCAACAATGTACAGTGCACAGTTACAATGCTTCATATTACGGTAGTCCACTTGTATTTCACAGCATACAGAAATATACTCTATACAGATACATACTGCACCTTACATGCACCCACCTGTATGTTTTACAGTAAAATGTGTGTTCGCATAGTTTTTGTCTATGTGAAAGTGTGCGATGCATCACTGCATTTTTCCCCACATAGGACTGCAAGATTACCTCAAACCGGTGGCAGAGGACGGCTTTTCACACCTCAACAGGAGGAGGCTATTTGCACCATGGTCCGAGCAAACAATGCCATGAGACTCAGGGAAATACAAAGAAGACAACGATGTCTTTGAAAACATCCATACGGTTAGCATCTCAACCATGGACAGGGTGCTGCATAGAAACCAGATGAGTATGAAACAGCTGTACCGTGTACCATTCCAAAGGAATGAGGACAGAGTTAAGGAGCTACGGTACCAGTATGTACAGGTAAAACATATATCTATGCAACTACTTTACAGCAACATTTTATAGTGATACACAGTACAGTAAGGATAAACTGCACACATTTCCATTGCTGTGGAAGGAACATGCAATATATATACATTTTATGTCACTCTTCCTTACCAAAACAAATTCAACTGTGTTCTGGGATATAGCGTATAATGGAGTTGGAATAAAGTGAACCCTCTCACAACTTTGTATACGTGGATGAGGCTGGCTTCAACCTGACCAAATGCAGAAGGCGGGGTGGGAATATCATCGGTCACAGAGCTACTGTGGATTTGCCAGGTCAACGGGGAGGAAATATCACCATGTGTGCTGCTATTTCGGAGCATGGTGTCCTAACCCATATCCCCCTTATAGGGCCATACAACACCCAGCATCTACTCAACTTTTTAGAGACTCTCTACAGGGCTCTCATCCCTGATGATGAGAGGGGTCTGTTTAGAGAGGATTTGCCAAAGGAGGGGGTCATTTGTGATAATGTGAGTTTCCATCGATCAAACATCATAAGGCAATGGTTTGTGACCCACCCGAGGATGCTCATAGATCTCCTCCCACCTTATTCACCATTCCTTAACCCAATTGAGGAGTTCTTTTCAGCATGGAGGTGGAAGGTGTACGATCGTCAGCCACACACACAGATGACCCTGCTGGCTGCTATGGATGCAGCATGTGAGGACATCACAGTAGACGCCTGCGGAGGATGGATAAGGCATTCCAAAAGATTCTTTCCACGTTGCATTGGAAGGGAAAATATCCGGTGTGATGTGGATGAGAATATGTGGGCCGACAGACAGGAACGTCTGGATGTGTAGCGACAGCACTAGAACAGTGCTGCGGGCAAAGTTGTGCCTTAGGGCTGGTTTCCTGTGTTTCTTTCTAATCTAGTTTTTTTTCCCTTTGTGCCCCTTGGGTTGTCCAGTCTCTTTCAATCAATAACCCACATACAGTAATATGTAAATAGTACTGTTGAAATTGATATATGCCATAGAAGTGCAGCCTTGTGCATTTTCAATACAGTAACTGTCATCCAAACTGTAGCCTAAGTTTACATCAGGTAATACTGTCAAAGTGCACAGTTCCATTGACAACATGCCTAAACATTTTGACGACCTTGTTCGTGAACAATGACTCAATGACTTATCATTCTGATGACACTGGCATGAATATTTACTTTTGAGAGATGTACTAAGGATTTTTAGTGACTGACTAGCTTTAGAAACACATCTATTGTATATTGCAGTTTGTACAAATTGTTCTGAGAAATGCACTTATTATTTTGCTCATGTTAGGGATGATGTGAAAAATGCACCAAAGCGACTGAGAAAAACTGTAAATAGTACCCGCAAAACACCAGTCTCAGCGAAGAGGCAACTCCTGGATGCTGGGCTTCTAGGCAAAATTGCAAAGAAAAAAGCCCTATCTCAGACTGGCCAATAAAAATAAAATATTAAGATGGGCAAAAGAACACAGACACTGGACAGAGAAACTCTGCCTAGAAGGCCAGCATCCCGGAGTCGCCTCTTCACTGTTGATGATGAGACTGGTGTTTTGCGGGTACTATTTAATGAAGCTGCCAGTTGAGGACTTATGAGGCGTCTGTTTCTCAAACTGGACACTCTAATGTACCTGTCCTCTTGCTCAGTTGTGCACCGGGGCCTCCCACTCCTCTTTATATTCTGGTTAGAGCCAGTTTGCACTGTTCTGTGAAGGGAGTAGTACACAGCGTTGTATGTGATCTTCAGTTTCTTGGCAATTTCTCGCATGGAATAGCAGTAATTTCTCAGAACAAGAATAGACTGACAAGTTTCAGAAGAAAGTGCTTTGTTTCTGGCCATTTTGAGCCTGTAATTGAACCCACAAATGCTGATGCTCCAGATACTCAACTAGTCTAAAGAGGGCCAGTTTCATTGCTTCAGTTTCATCAGAACAACAGTTTTCAGCTGTGCTAATATATTTGCAAAAGGGTTTTCTAATGGTCAATTAGCCTTTTAAAATGATAAGCTTGGATTAGCTGACACAACCTGCCATTAGAACACAGGAGTGATGGTTGTTGATAATGTGTCTCTATGATATGTAGATATTCCATAAAAAAATCTGCCATTTCCAGCTACAATAGTCATTTACAACATTAACAATGTCTACACTGTATTTCGGATCAATTTGATGTTATTTTAATGGACAAAAATGTGATTTTCTTTAAAAAACAAGGATATTTCTAAGTCACCCCAAACCTTTGAACCGTAGTGTACATGCGACTTCTGCTATCAAAAATACGAAGATCGCATTGAAACGACAGGAGTTAGGTCAGGGACACATTGTGGATTTCTCTTCAGTCTGGAAGCAAATCAGGCTAACAAAGGCGAATACACTGGGCGATGTTGTCAACACTCTGCTCATAAGTTTTCAGAAAACTAAGGCACCTTTTTTTCATTAAACATTGGAGGAAATGTGTTCCTAGCGTGCAAGGAACGTGTTTGCTTGGCTTCATAATTTTTTTTTGGGGGGGGGGGGCTAGAGTTATGATAACCTGTTTACAATCCCTTTAGCTTTGCTAGCTAGCATGCTGGCTAGTTACAGAGGTTAGCTGGCTAGTTGCAGAGGTTAGCTGGCTAGTTACAGAGGTTAGCTGACTGGTTACAGAGGTTAGCTGGCTAGTTACAGAGGTTAGCTGGCTAGTTGCAGAGGTTAGCTGGCTAGTTACAGAGGTTAGCTGGCTAGTTGCAGAGGATAGCTGGCTAGTTACAGAGGTTAGCTGGCTAGTTGCAGAGGATAGCTGGCTAGTTGCAGAGGATAGCTGGCTAGTTGCAGAGGATAGCTGGCTAGTTACAGAGGTTAGCTGACTGGTTGCAGAGGATAGCTGGCTAGTTGCAGAGGTTAGCTGGCTGGTTACAGAGGTTAGCTGGCTGGTTACAGAGGTTAGCTGGCTAGTTGCAGAGGTTAGCTGGCTAGTTGCAGAGGTTAGCTGGATAGTTACAGAGGTTAGCTGGCTAGTTACAGAGGTTAGCTGGCTAGTTGCAGAGGATAGCTGGCTAGTTGCAGAGGATAGCTGGCTAGTTACAGCGGTTAGCTGGCTAGTTACAGCGGATAGCTGGCTAGTTACAGAGGTTAGCTGGCTAGTTACAGAGGATAGCTGGCTAGTTACAGCGGTTAGCTGGCTAGTTACAGAGGTTAGCTGGCTAGTTACAGAGGATAGCTGGCTAGTTGCAGAGGATAGCTGGCTAGTTACAGAGGTTAGCTGGCTAGTTACAGAGGATAGCTGGCTAGTTGCAGAGGTTAGCTGGCTAGTTACAGAGGATAGCTGGCTAGTTGCAGAGGATAGCTGGCTAGTTACAGAGGTTAGCTGGCTAGTTGCAGAGGATAGCTGGCTAGTTACAGAGGATAGCTGGCTAGTTACAGAGGTTAGCTGGCTAGTTAGCTACCGTAGTTACCTACTGACATCAAGTTGTATCAGATTTATCCTGTTCCACCGTTTGCAGAATGCGTACTGACATTTGAATATAGTGCAGGAAAAAGGGAATCCAGGACACACTGTGGACCTGGTAGACACATGACGAGTTCGGAATTCCATGATCAGAACTCTATGATCAGAACTCTATGATCAGAACTCTGTGATCAGAACTCTGTGATCAGAACTCTATGATCAGAATACTAAAGCTGCATGAACTGACAAGTCTAGACACGGCCTATCTATCAATATCCACACTCCCTCAGTGCCTGCCTCTCCTCTCTCACTTTGCCTCTCTCTCTCTCTCTCTCTCTCTCGCTCTCTCTCTCTCTCTCACTTTGCCTCTCTCTCTCTCTCTGCCTCTCAATTTGGATCTCTCTCTTTCTCTCTCACTGCCTTTCCCTCTTTCTCACACACACACACACACATATATACACACACACACACACGTTTTCAGAGGACGAGGGAACAGGGAGGGCGGTGTGGGAGTAGGCCGCAGCAGGAGGGAGTAAAGACCTGTAGGGAAGACAAAGATGATATGGGGTGGCTGTAGTACTCTCCACCCATCTTTGTTGTGTGTGTGTATATATATGTGTGTGTGAAACACACACACACACACACACAAGCACACATACACACAAGATAGGTAATTAAGAGTGGTCCTCTGGTCTGATTTATTAGTGTCTGGCTGTGGAATCAGTGGTTGCAGGGCCTTCATACTTGATTTGTGAACCTTGAGAATACATTATGTTATCATTCATCTGTACTGCCGTAGGATCTATCTAGATAGGAAAGAAGATATGCCGCCACTCCCAATGCAGTGTAGAGGTCGAACAAGCATATCGTCTTCGGTAACAATTCACCATAAAAAAATAGGGTGGTACACAAAAAAATAAAAATAGCATGATTATCATAATTAACATGACTAGGGAGATTAACGTGATTAACATGACTAGCATGACTAACATGACTAACATGATTAACATGATTAGCATGATTAGCATAAATAACATGACTAATATGAATAACACGATTAAAATGATTAACATGATTAGCATAATTAACATGACTAACATGATTAACATAACATGATTAACATAATTAACATGACTAACATGATTAACATAACATGACTAACATGACATGATTAACATGATTAACATAATTAACATGACTAACATGAATAACATAACATGATTTACATAATTAACATGACTAACATGATTAACATAACATGACATAACATGACTAACATGACTAACATGATTAACACGATTAACATGACTAACATGATTAACATGATTAACTTGACTAACATGACTAACATGACTAACATGATTAACATGACTAACATGATTAACATGACTAACATGATTAACATGACTAACATGATTAACATGATTTTTATTTTTTGTATTTCACCTTTATTTAACCAGGTAGGCAAGTTGAGAACAAGTTCTCATTTACAATTGCGACCTGGCCAAGATAAAGCAAAGCAGTTCGACAACATACAACAACACAGAGTTACACATGGAATAAACAACATACAGTCAATAATACAGTAGAAAAAAATAAGACTATATACAATGTGAGCAAATGATGTGAGATAAGGGAGGTAAAGGCAAAAAATGCCATGGTGGCAAAGTAAATAAAGTATAGCAAGAAAAACACTTGAATGGTAGATTTGTATTTTGAAGAAAGTTCAAAGTTCAAATATAAATAATATGGTGCAAAGGAGCAAAATAAATAAAATAAATAAATACAGTAGGGGAAGAGGTAGTAGTTTGGGCTAAATTATAGATGGGCTATGTACAGGTGCAGTGATCTGTGAGCTGCTCTGACAGCTGGTGCTTAAAGCTAGTGAGGGAGATAAGTGTTTCCAGTTTCAGAGATTTTTGTAGTTCGTTCCAGTCATTGGCAGCAGAGAACTGGAAGGAGAGACGACCAAAGGAGGAGTTGGCTTTAGGGGTGACCAGAGAGATATACCTGCTGGAGCGCGTGCTACAGGTGGGTGCTGCTATGGTGACCAGTGAGCGGAGATAAGGGGGGACTTTACCTAGCAGGGTCTTGTAAATCACCTGGAGCCAATGTGTTTGGCGACGATTATGAAGTGAAGGCCAGCCAACGAGAGCATACAGGTCGCAGTGGTGGGTTGTATATGGGGCTTTGGTGACAAAACGGATGGCACTGTGATAGACTGCATCCAGCTTGTTGAGTAGGGTATTGGAGGCTATTTTGTAAATGACATCGCCGAAGTCGAGGACTGGTAGGATGGTCAGTTTTACGAGGGTATGTTTGGCAGCATGAGTGAAGGATGCTTTGTTGCGAAATAGGAAGCCAATTCTAGATTTCACTTTGGATTGGAGATGATTGATGTGAGTCTGGAAGGAGAGTTTACAGTCTAACCAGACACCTAGGTATTTGTAGTTGTCCACAAATTCTAAGTTAGAACCGTCCAGAGAAGTTATGCTGGATGGGCGGGCAGGTGCAGGCAGCGATCGGTTGAAGAGCATGCATTTAGTTTTACTTGTGTTTAGGAGCAGTTGGAGACCACGGAAGGAGAGTTGAATGGCATTGAAGCTCGTCTGGAGGGTTGTTAACACAGTGTCCAAAGAAGGGCCAGAAGTATACAGAATGGTGTCGTCTGCGTAGAGGTGGATCAGAGATTCACCAGCAGCAAGAGCGACATCATTTATGTATACAGAGAAAAGAGTTGGCCCAAGAATTGAACCCTGTGGTACCCCCATAGAGACTGCCAGAGGTCCAGACAGTAGGCCCTCCGATTTGACACACTGAACTCTGTCAGAGAAGTAGTTGGTGAACCAGGCGACGCAATCGTTTGAGAAACCAAGGCTACTAAGTCTGCCGATGAGGATGTGGTGATTAACAGAGTCAAAAGCTTTGGCCAGGTCAATGAATACGGCAGCATAGTATTGTTTCTTATCGATGGCGGTTACGATGTCGTTTAGGACCTTGAGCGTGGCTGAGGTGCACCCATGACCAGCTCTGAAACCAGATTGCATAGCGGAGAGGGTGTGGTGGGATTCGAAATAGTTGGTGATCTGTTTGTTGACTTGGCTTTCGAAGACCTTAGAAAGGCAGGGTAGGATGGATATAGGTCTGTAGCAATTTGGGTCAAGAGTGTCACCTCCTTTGAAGAGGGGGATGACAGCAGCTGCTTTCCAATCTATGGGAATCTCAGACGACACGAAAGAGAGGTTGAACAGGCTAGTAATAGGGGTTGCAATAATTTTGGCAGATAATTTTAGAAAGAAAGGGTCCAGATTGTCAAGCCCAGCTGATTTGTAGGGGTCCAGATTTTGCAGCTCTTTCAGAATATCAGCTGAATGGATTTGGGAGAAGGAGAAATGGGGGAGGCTTGGGCGAGTAGCTGTGGGGGGTGCAGTGCTGTTGAATGCAGTAGGGGTAGTTAGGTGGAAAGCATGGCCAGCCGTAGAAAAATGCTTATTGAAATTCTCAATTATAGTGGGCTTATCGGTGGTGACAGAGTTTCCTATCCTCAGTGCAGTGGGCAGTTGGGAGGAGGTGTTCTTATTCTCCATGGACTTTACAATGTCCCAGAACTTTTTAGAGTTGGAGTTGCACGAAGCAAATTTCTGTTTGAAAAAGCTAGCCTTGGCGTTTCTAACTGCCTGTGTGTATTGGTTTCTAACTTTCCTAAAAAGTTGCATATCGCGGGGGCAGTTCGATGCTAATGCAGAACGCCACAGGATATTTTTGTGTTGGTTAAGGACAGTCAGGTCTGGGGAGAACCAAGGGCTATATCTGTTCCTGGTTCTAAATTTCTTGAAAGGGGCATGCTTATTTAAGATGGAGAGGAAGGCATTTAAAAAAAATAACCAGGCATCCTCTACTGACGGGATGAGGTCAATATCCTTCCAGGATACCAGGGCCAGGTCGATTAGAAAGGCTTGCTCGTTGAAATGTTTCAGGGAGCGTTTGACAGTGATGAGTGGAGGTCGTTTGACCGCTGACCCATTACGGGTGCAGGCAATGAGGCAGTGATCGCTGAGATCTTGGTTGAAAACAGCAGAGGTGTAATTAGAGGGCACATTGGTTAGGATGATATCTATGAGGGTGCCAGTGTTTGCGGCTTTGGGGTTGTACCTGGTGGGTTCATTAATCATTTGTGTGAGATTGAGGGCATCAAGCTTGGATTGTAGAATGGCTGGGGTGTTAAGCATGTCCCAGTTTAGGTCGCCTAGTAGCACGAGCTCTGAAGATAGATGGGGGGCAATCAGTTCACATATGGTGTCCAGAGCACAGCTAGGGGCCGAGGGGGGTCTATAGCAGGCGGCAACGGTTAGAGACTTGTTTTTGGAGAGGTGGATTTTTTAAAGTAGAAGTTCAAATTGTTTGGGTATAGACCTGGATAGCAGGACAGAACTCTGCAGGCTATCTCTCCAGTAGATTGCAACACCGCCCCCTTTGGTCGTTCTATCTTGTCTGAAAACGTTGTAGTTAGGGATGAAGATTTCACAGTTTTTGGTGGACTTCCTAAGCCAAGATTCAGACACAGCTAGGACATCCGGGTTGGCAGAGTGTGCTAAAGCAGTGAATAAAACAAACTTAGGGAGGAGGCTTCTAATGTTAACATGCATGAAACCAAGGCTATTACGGTTACAGAAGTCATCAAAAGAGAGTGCCTGGGGAGTAGGAGTGGAGCCAGGCACTGCAGGGCCTGGATTCACCTCTACATCCCCAGAGGAGCAGAGAAGAATAAGTATGAGGGTACGGCTAAAACCTATAAAAATTGGTCGTCTGTGACGTCCAGAATAGAGAGAAAAAGGAGCAGGTTTCTGGGGGCGATAAAATAGCTTCAAGGTATAATGTACAGACAAAGGTATGGTGGGATGTGAGTACAGAGGAGGTAAACCTAGGCATTTAGTGATTATGAGAGAGATATTGTCTCTAGAAACATCATTGAAACCAGAAGATGTCATAGCATGTGTGGGTGGAGGAACTGAGAGGTTGGATAAGGTATAATGAGCAGGGCTAGAGGCTCTACAGTGAAATAAGCCAATAAACACTAACCAGAACAGCAATGGACAAGGCATATTGACATTAAGGAGAGGCATGCTTAGCCGAGTGATCAGAGGGTCCAGTGAGATTCAGACAGCTAGCCGGGCCATAGGTAGCAAGCTGGTGGAAGATGGGAGGGAGGTCTGTTTTTAGCCACCTCGTGCGTTTCCGTCTGTGGGTTAGTGGGGTTCCGTGTGGAAGGGGGGACCTGTCCAAGTTGGCAAAATAGTTAGTTATAGTGGCCCAAGAAAAGTGTCCGATAGACCTATTCAGATCGCAGCCAAAAAGACAGCTAACGATTAGCCGGCCGCAGATGGGCGATCAGGTTACGTCGCGACGGAGGGGCCAGTTGGACAACTCCCTCGGGCAGATAACGTCGGTGGTCCAGTCGTGAAGATCCGATGGGGCTCCGCATCGGCAGTAAAACAGGTCAGGATAGGTGAGTTGTAGCCCAGGAGATACTTCAGCTGGCTAGCTCAGGAATAGCCCACGAGTGGCTGACGGAACTCTTCAGCTGGCTAGCTGGCTAGCTCCGTAATAATGTGTGTTAATTCCGTGACCGACGTTGCCAATAGTCACTCAGGTAGCAGCTAGTTAGCTGCAAGATCCAGGTGTAAATGTCCAGAGCCTGCGGTAGAAATCGGGGAAAGGAGAGAGAATAGGTCCGATATGCTCTGGTCTGAGTCGCGCTGTACAAAAACTGCCGATAGCTTTTCGAGCTAATGGACAGCTGAGGACGGCTAACCGTGGCTAGCTGAACTTCAACGTTAGCCAGTGAAAATGGCTAACCTCTGGCTAGCTTCTGTTGTGGAATTCAGATGAGGTAAATAATACTTTCTTTTTATTTTTTAAATTGGTGAGGCGGGTTGCAGGAGAGGCTTTGAGGTTGAGTATTTGAATAAAAAAATGTAAAAAGATAAGTGAAGAAAAAATATGTAAATATATATATACACGAGACACGACAGGACGTCTGAACTGCTACGCCATCTTGGAACCAGAATGATGGCGACTAACATGACTAACATGATTAACATGATTAACATGACTAACACGATTAACATAACATGATATAACATGATTAACATAACATGATTAACATGATTAACATGACTAACATGACTAACATGACTAACATGATTAACATGACTAACATAACATGACTAACATGATTAACATGACTAACATAACATGACTAACATGACTAACATGATTAACATGATTAACATGATTAACATGACTAACATGATTAACACAATTAACACGATTAACATGACTAACATGACTAACATGATTAACACGATTAACATGACTATCATACCATGACTAACATAACCTGATTAACATGAGTAACATAACATGACTAACATGATTAACACAATTAACATGACTATCATACCATGACTAACATAACATGACTAACATGATTAACATGATTAACTTGACTAACATGATTAACATGATTAACTTGACCCTTGCCTGTTTTCTGGACTTTGTACCCGTATGCCTGACCATTCTGCCTGTCTTGACCATGAGCCTGTCTGCCACTCTGTACCTCCTGGACTCTGATCTGGTTTTGACCTTTTTGCCTGTCCACAACCGTTCTCTTGCCTACGAGTTTGGATGAATAAATATTTGTAAGACTCCAACCATCTGCCTCCTGTGTCTGCATCTGGGTCTCGCCTTGTGTCATGATAGTAGGAACTGGCCATGACAGACCCAGCAGACTTGGACCAGCTCTGCCACTCTGTCTCCCTGCAGGGAGCCACCATTAGGAGACATGAGGAGTTGATACAGGGCCTTTTGGAAGGGCTCAGGTCCTGGACAGAACGCCATGACCATGGGTTAAAGGCTATTATGGAGCAAATCAGGGAGTTAGCTCCGAGGCTGCCTGCCACCTCTGAAAATCTCAGAATCACCCAGTAATTTTCCCCATATCTCTGTGGTGAGTTTGTACAGCCTATCCCGACTCCCCGTGAAACCCGCTTACCTCCTCCAGAGCGATATTCAGGAAATCCTGGTACCTGCCAGGGTTTTCTTTCTCAGTGCTCGCTTATTTTTTGAGCTACAGCCATCTTCGTTTCCTTCAGACAGATCGAAGATAGTGTATATTATTACGCTAATGTCGAAAAGGGCGCTCTCCTGGGCTAAGACCGTTTGGGAGCAACAATCTGCCATTTGTGGTCATCTGGAGGAATTTATGGCAGAAGTGAGAAAGGTATTTAAGTTTCCGGTTTCCGGGAGAAAGGCGACCAGTAAACTGCTTGACTTACGTCAAAACTCCCATAGTGTGACAGACTACACGATTGATTTTCGCACGTTGGCCGCTGAGAGTGCCTGGAATCCGGACTCTCTTTTCAATACTTTTCTGCACGGATTATCTGAGGAGGTAAAGGAGGAGCCAGCTGCTCGGGTATTGACGATGGATCTCGACTCCCTTATCTCCCTTACAATTAAAATTGATGTACGCCTAAGGGAACGCAAGAGTGAGAGGAGGTCTGGTCACGGGCACACTCGTGCACCCGCTATGGCGCGTTCGCCTCGAAGGGAATCCGGAAGTTTCCGAAGGCAGCTCTTCTGAGAGGATTTGAAGCCAGCCAAGCCCTCTCGGGAATCTACGACGGGTGAGTTGGATACTCCTGAGCCTATGCAGTTGGGAAGAGCTAGGTTATCAGCTGGGGAACGCTCACAGAGGATCAATAGTAACTGTTGTCTGTACTGTGGAGGGGCAGGATATTTTATAGCTACCTGTCCTATTAGGAAACCCTTGTCTCTACTGGGTACCAGTACCATGGTGAGTCAGACTGGGAGTTCCCCAATTCCCATCACCCGCACACCCCTTTTTACTCTTGTGCTGTGGGGAGACCAATCTAAGTCTCTCCGAGTGCTCATTGACTCTGGGGCTGATGAAAATCTTATGGATGCCACGATAGCTTCGTAGCTTGGTATACCCACTCAGCCTCTCTCTGTGCTCATGGATGCTAGGGCACTGGATGGCCGCTCTATAGGGGAAGTCACCCATAGTACTGTGCCCGTTCAATTACGGGTTTCTGGTAACCACAGTGAGACCATACGGTTCCTCCTCATTACCTCTCCCCATGTTCCGGTGGTTTTGGGATTTTCCTGGCTCCAAAAGCACAATCCGATGATTGATTGGACCACAAGCTCCATCCTGGGTTGGAGCCCATTTTGCCATTCCCACTGCCTTCAAGCAGCACAGCCTTCCTCAAGTCGTCTTCCTCAGGATGTTAGCAAGACTGTGGATGTTTCTGCTATCCCCACAGAATACCATGACCTCCTGGAAGTGTTCAGTAAGGTACGTGCTACTTCCCTTCCGCCGCACCGTCCTTATGATTGTGCCATTGATCTTCTCCCAGGCACTACACCATCTCAGGGTCCATTGTATTCTCTGTCTGGACCAGAGACCAAAGCTATTGTCATGACGTTGCCCTCTGAGTACAGGGAGGACAGTTGACCCCCTCTCCCTTGCACCATCCCCCAACCTACCTCCCCCCACCCAGGCCCTGTGTGAAGGGGTTGTAAAATTCTAGGAGGAGAATCTCCTACCACATGGCCCAGTTGAGACACAGAGGGGTTTCATGGAGAGACACAGGAAAGTCTTCCAACTCACAGAATTGGGGAACCGAACGACATTTATGCTCTGGAGAAGGTATAAAAGATTGGTGAAGAATCCAGCTACGAACTGGTCCGCTTGGTACAATTTTGTGATACTCAGAAGAGACAATATAGCCATATTACCATAAAACTGTTTATATAATAGCCTCAGCTATGGGACTTAATCCAAATGGTTGTATAAAATGTATTAATAAGGATAAAGCTATTTTGAATAAGTTGAGATGCCATTTACTGATGTTAATGTGATAGAATGTATTTCTGCTCAAAAGCTTAGATCAGTCATCGGCACGCCCCCCAGGGACACAGACAGGACAAGGCGTCATGTGACAAGCCTGTTCTATGTTCACGTATAAAACCCCCACCCTGATTTACTTTCTTCAGACCAGCTTACCCCAGAAGAGAGAGCCAAGGTTTGACCTCCAATTCCTCTACTGAAAGTTAACTATACCACATGGTTAAACTTTTAGACTATCGAGACCGACAGAATAAGAACAAGTCTTTGATATTAATTATTATTCTGCAGCTAAGTAAATTATATAATTGAACGTGAAGACCAACGAAACATCCATTCTATGACGACATTAATGAATGTCGCTTTGAAAGATCCATTCTAACCGATAGAGAGAGAGAGAGAGAGAGAGAGAGAGAGAGAGAGAGAGAGAGAGAGAGAGAGAGAGAGAGAGAGAGAGAGAGAGAGAGAGAGAGAGAGAGAGAGAAAGAACTCTCCAACAGAACGACTCTCCAACAAGGATCCCGACGACACACTGAGCGTAAATATATATTGATTGCAATTGTTCCCGAATGAAGGAGCGTTCATGTGCAAAGGATTAGCATATCAATTGTTAATATTAATGAACTCTGTGTGCCTCCTCAGCTGACCTTTTATGACCCATTGTTTAACAAGACACCAGCCATGCCTGTTTAGCCCACTAGGGCACATTACTCTACCAATTCTTTGTGACGATAATTACTGTTTGTATGCTTTCTGTGAATTACTTAGTTTAGTAAATAAATGATTTTAAGACAATTGATGTATGGATGACTTTAGTAAAGGCTGGATTCGTGCAGATACAACAATTTACGACGTTTGGAATGAGACTGGACGCGAGGTAAAATACACCATTTAAACCAGAAGATAATCGGCCTATACTATAATATAATATATAATGTTATAATATAGGAAAGTTATATTAGGAAAATTATAACTTTGTAATCTGAATATTTTCCTTGGTGCCCCGATCTCCTAGTTAATTACAATTAAACGATTAATCAGTTTAATCGCGTGATAATAATTACAGGGAGTTAATTGATAAACATGTCTTCAGTTTAATGGTGGCCCAAAGACACGACACTATGGAGGAGTACATTGAGGAGTCTCTGGCCGTCCGTCCATCTCCATCTTCTGCCGGCGCAGGGTTTTTCTTTGTGGAAAGATGAGGATGTGTGGAAGATAGCCTTCAACACAGCCAGTGGACATTATGAGTACCAGGTCATTTGATTATATTACCCAGTGTATTTATCCCTGTGTTTCCTGTCTCTCTGTGACAGTTCATCTTGTATGTTTAGTCAAGTCAACCAGCGTGGTTTTCCCGTACTCCCTTTGCTATTCTCCTTTTTCTAGTCTCCCCGGTTTTGACCCTTGCCTGTTTTCTGGACTTTGTACCCGCCTGCCTGACCATTCTGCCTGTCTTGACCATGAGCCTGTCTGCCACTCTGTACCTCCTGGACTCTGATCTGGTTTTGACCTTTTTGCCTGTCCACGACCGTTCTCTTGCCTACGAGTTTGGATGAATACATATTTTTAAGGCTCCAACCATCTGCCTCCTGTGTCTGCATCTGGGTCTCGCCTTGTGTCATGATATCACAATGAGAAAGCGTTGTGCCACTGAAAGAGAAAATGGTGTTGAGGACTAGTAATCCCAATTAATCACAGTCACAATCATAAAATATTAGACTGAAACTTCGACCATCTGGGCTGTTTCTTGGACCCAGATAAAGCTTAGTCCAAGACTTAAAAAGCACTTTCAATTGAGATTCTCCATCTATAAAGTTTTTTAAGTCACGGATATAGCTTTGGAGACCAGCCCTAACTATAATCAACAAGAAAGGTTATAACATATTATATAACTGTTACATAACAACAGTTATATTCTGACCACAGATCTCACCTTTAACACATCTCTATTGTCTGGTTCTCTACTGCAGCTCTTTACGTCAGTCGTGTTTCATCAATGACATTTGAGAGTACTGAAACAAGTGTAGTCCCGGGGTTAATCAATCTGAGGCAAAAGCATTCCCTTCATGTACTATAGGAGGTCTAGATACTATATAACAACACCAATATAACTCAAAATACACTCAGAACTTAGTTACGAACCACTAAACAGACAGGAAATTAGAAAGCCAAAGGCAAAAAAGAAAATGCATTTCCCCAAGGCCTACAGTCCTTATATTAGAAACTACCAGGTAGACTATGTAAGGTTGATTGTCAGTACAAAGGAGGATTAGAACGGTCAAAAAATCCATATCCCATACATGCAGCTGTATAGAATTACCACTCTCACTGATGTTGCTGCAAGGACACTGCTACACAGGGATAGTGGGGGAGAGAGAAAGAGAGAGAGAGAGAGAGAGAGAGAGAGAGAGAGAGAGAGAGAGAGAGAGAGAGAGAGAGAGAGAGAGAGAGAGAGAGAGAGAGAGAGAGAGAGAGAGAGAGAGAGAGGAGAGAGAGAGAGAGAGAGAGAGAGAGAGAGAGAGAGAGAGAGAGAGAGAGAGAGAGAGAGAGAGAGAGAGAGAGAGAGAGAGAGAGAGAGAGAGAGAGAGAGATGAATCAAAGGTAGTTGCTTTATTGTAGTTGAACGGAAGTCATTAACATTAATTCCTCTGTTTCCCACTGCTTCTTTAAAGACAAGGCTGATATTTCAGGTGGGATTTTCAAACAACTTTTACACTAAAAGAGCATTATCATAATTTTCACAATTTCACAGTATTATTCCAGCCTCACAGTGTGGAAATATATAAACTCAGCAAAAAAAAAAAAGTCCACTCTGTCAACTTGCGTTTATTTTCAGCAAACTTAGCATGTGTAAATATTGGTATGAACATAACAAGATTCAACAACTGAGACATGAACTGAACAAGTTCCACAGACATGTGACTAACAGAAATGGAATAATGTGCCCTGAACAAAGGGGAGTCAAAATCTAAAGTAACAGTCAGTATCTGGTGTGGCCACCAGCTGCATTAAGTACTGCAGTGCATCTCCTCCTCATGGACTGCACCAGATTTGCCAGTTCTTGCTGTGAGATGTTACCCCACTCTTCCACCAAGGCATCTGCAAGTTCCCGGACATTTCTGGGGGGAATGGCCATAGCCCTCACCCTCTGATCCAACAGGTCCCAGACGTGCTCAATGGGATTGAGATCCGAGCTCTTCGCTGGCCATGGCAGAACACTGACATTCCTGTCTTGCAGGAAATCACACACAGAACGAGCAGTCTGGCTGGTGGCATTGTCATGCTGGAGGGTCATGTCAGGATGAGCCTGCAGGAAGGGTACCACATGAGGGAGGAGGATGTCTTCCCTATAACGCACATCGTTGAGATTGCCTGCAATGACAACAAGTTCAGGCCGATGATGCTGTGACACACCGCCCCAGACCATGACGGACCTTCCACCTCCAAATCGATCCCGCTCCAGAGTACAGGCCTCGGTGTAAGGCTCATTCCTTCGACGATAAACGTGAATCCGACCATCACCCCTGGTGAGACAAAACGGCAACTCCTCAGTGAAGAGCACTTTTTGCCAGTCCTGTCTGGTCCAGCAACGGTGGGTTTGTGCCCAAAGGCGACGTTGTTGCCGGTGATGTCGGTTGAGGACCTGCCTTACAACAGGCCTACAAGCCCTCAGTCCAGCCTCTCTCAGCCTATTGCAGACAGTCTGAGCACTGATGGAGGGATTGTGCATTCCTGGTATATCTCAGGCAGTTGTTGTTGCCATCCTGTACCTGTCCCGCAGGTGTGAGGTTCGGATGTACCAATCCTGTGCAGGTGTTGTTACACGTGGTCTGCCACTGCGAGGACGATCAGCTGTCCGTCCTGTCTCCCTGTAGTGCTGTCTTAGACATCTCACAGTACGGACATAGCAATTTATTGCCCTGGCCACATCTGCAGTCCTCATGCCTCCTTGCAGCATGCCTAAAGCACGTTCACGCAGATGAGCAGGGACCCTGGGCATCTTTCTTTTGGTGTTTTTCAGTATAAAGGTCTCTTTAGTGTCCTAAGTTTTCATAACTGTGACCTTAACTGCCTACCGTCTGTAAGCTGTTAGTGTCTTAACAACCGTTCCACAGGTGCATGTTCATTAATTGTTTATGGTGCATTGAACAAGCATGGGAAACAGTGTTTAAACCATTTACAATGAAGATCTGTGAAGTTATTTGGATTTTTACAAATTATCTTTGAAAGGCAGGGTCCTGAAAAAGGGACGTTTCTTTTTTTGCTGAGTTGTATAAACCATAGGAACATTGTGTTTTTGACTGAACTGATCCATTAAAAGTTACAATATTATAACTGTCATTATACAATCCAAAGAGTTACCTTCTAACGTAGGGTAACGCGATTAGCATGAGGTTGAAAATAACAAGAACAATTCCCAGGACATAGACATATCTGATATTGGTAGAAAGCTTAAATTCTTGTTCATCTAACTGCGCTGTCCTATTTACAGTAGCTATTACAGTGAAAGAATACCATGCTATTGTTTGAGGAGAGTGCACAGTTTAGAACTTGAAAAGTTATTCATAAACCAATTAAGCACATTTGGGCAGTCTTGATACAAATGGTTCATTGGATCAGTCAAAAACTTTGTACATACACTGATGCCATCTAGTGGCCAAAATCTAAACTGCGCATGGGCTGGAATAATACATTATGGACTTTCTCTTGCATTTCAAAGATGATGGTACAAAAAATAACATGTGTTTTTTCTTTGTATTATCTTTTACCAGATCTAATGTGTTATATTCTCCTACATTAATTTCACATTTCCACAAACTTCAAAGTGTTTCCTTTCAAATGGTATCAAGAATATGTATATCCTTGTTTCAGGGCCTGAGCTACAGGCAGTTAGATTTAGGTATGTCATTTTAGGCAAACATTGTAAAAAGGGGCGGATCCTTAAGAGGTTTTAACTAACACTTTTAGTTCATTAAGAAAGTCCAACACCAGTAGATGAGCATGAGAGGGAGAAATGCAGACACAACACACAACACAACACGACACACAATTCCCTTTTTGACCAGGTCCCTGCTGCTGTAATTCTCTTTATGACCAGGTCCCTTCTGCTGTAATTCCCTTTAGGACCAGGTCCCTGCTGCTGTAATTCCCTTTAGGACCAGGTCCCTGCTGCTGTAATTCTCTTTATGACCAGGTCCCTGCTGCTGTAATTCCCTTTAGGACCAGGTCCCTGCTGCTGTAATTCCCTTTAGGACCAGGTCCTTGCTGTAACTCCCTGTAAGGCATAGTAAACGTTACTGCAGAGTATTTTCAGCATGATTTGCATGATCACCTTTTGCATCACAGAGCAGAGGTGTGCTAAAGGTTATGTGGTCATAAAGAGGGGGGCATTAACCAGTCAAACTGTTTTAGAGGAATCGAGGTGTGATAATTTGGGTGGCAGGTGGCCTAGTTGTTAAAAGTCCCAGCTCAAATGGGAAAAATTTGTGTGGAATGAGCCAGAAAACCGGAGAGTTAGTGGCATCGTCCTAGATACCCTCACCTTTCCTTTGTGTCCTTGAGCAAGACATTTAACCCCCTACAGTATCATTACATTCTACAATAGCTCCAGGGGCACTGTTACTGCCCCTGACCCATTGCTTCCATCCCCACGTGTAAGTGACTGTCTCAGGAGGCTTAGGTTGTGAGAATAAAGGCAAATTCCGTTTCTCTGTCAGTTAATGGACAATAAAGTACATCTTTATCTTATACAGGATGAGAAATAAAAGAAACCAAATGCTGATTGGTTGGACCAACTTCTCTAGGAACTTGTGTAGTTCTGTGAAAACTGGATAAATAAAAGCAATATGGCAGAAATTCTACCTACAATAGACTATCAGAAAGACAGGAGGAGGCCATATTGCCTAGGGCCTACCAGCCAGATCTTTCAGGTCTAGTGCCTGTAGAGAAGGGATCGTCAATTGGTGGACTGCAGACAAATTTATTTGGCCCCCCAAAGTGAAACATTTATTTTGTTTTTGTACATCAGACTGTAAAATCACTATGAATTTAGCTCAATATTATTTTCATTTAGGGAAATCTATTCCCAAGAATTTCCAATCATAAATAGAGAGCTGTGATCATATACCAATGTAATCAAGTGTCACGTCCTGACCAGTAGCAGTCATTCTGTTATGATAGTTTGGTCAGGGCGTGGCAGGGGGTGTTTGTTTTTAGTGTTTTGGGTTGATCTATGTTATTTTATTTCTATGTTTAAATATCTAGTTTTTCTGTTTCTATGTTGGAATTGTTTGGGGTTGGTCTCTAATTGGAGGTAGCTGAATCTCATTGCCTCTGATTAGAGACCATATTTATGTAGGGGTTTTCTCATTGTGTTTTGTGGGTGGTTAATTTCTGTTTTGTATTACTTACCTGACAGAACTGTTTGGCTGTCGTTTTTTGTTTCTTTGTTTCAGTGTTCAGATCAAAGTAAATACATGATGAGCACTAACCACGCTGCACCTTGGTCTATTCCTTCAGACGGCCGTTACAACAATGTTCGAAATGATTATGCTTTTGTCAGATACTATGTCTGTTTGGGATTCTTGCATGAATTCGTATTGTAGAAATGTTTTATAATTTATTTATAATTGTTCCTGCCCCGTAACCATCGTCCCGCGGCTGAATCTATTTGATGATCCCTGCTGTAGCGGGTACCAGGTCTCGGTCTAGGGCTTGTTTCTGGACAGGGCCTAAGATTGTCTTTAAATGTAAGTTCTTTCAGCTCTTAGTACCTACCATACAGGGGTGGGGTCCCGGTCTAAGGGTAGTTTATGGACAGGGCCTAAGAATGTCCTCCAATGTCAAAGTGTTGCTTCCATCCTCCATCCACCATCATCAATCTTTCCTTCCAGCGTTTCCATGGGGAACCTTGTAGGAGTTAATGGTCCATCTGTCCAGATATACGGGGCAAGCCAACCATCTGACAACCTTTGCGTGTGTGTGTGTCTGTGTGTGTGTGTCTGTGTGTGTGTGAAGATAACAGTTCTTTGGAAGCAGGATTAGGCTCCACAGTTAAATCAATGGGAGGGTTAGTGGGGATAGCTTAGCAACAAAATGAGGTCAAGGGCCACATTGAGCTCCTGAAGCCTGTAGATAGAGGTATTACCTGGCTGTAGATAGAGGTGCTACCTGGCTGTAGAGAGAGGTGCTACCTGATTGTAGAGAGAGGTATTACCTGGCTGTAGAGAGAGGTATTACCTGGCTGTAGAGAGAGGTATTACCTGGTTGTAGAGAGAGGTATTACCTGGCTGTAGAGAGAGGTATTACCTGGCTGTAGAGAGAGGTGCTACCTGGCTGTAGATAGAGGTATTACCTGGCTGTAGAGAGAGGTATTACCTGGCTGTAGAGAGAGGTGCTACCTGGCTGTAGATAGAGGTATTACCTGGCTGTAGAGAGAGGTATTACCTGGCTGTAGAGAGAGGTACTACCTGCCAGTAGAGAGAGGTACTACCTGGCTGTAGATAGAGGTACTACCTGGCTGTAGATAGAGGTACTACCTGGCTGTAGAGAGAGGTGCTACCTGGCTGTAGAGAGAGGTATTACCTGGCTGTAGAGAGAGGTACTACCTGCCAGTAGAGAGAGGTACTACCTGGCTGTAGATAGAGGTATTACCTGCCTGTAGATAGAGGTATTACCTGGCTGTAGATAGAGGTGCTACCTGCCTGTAGAGAGAGGTACTACCTGGCTGTAGATAGAGGTACTACCTGGCTGTAGATAGAGGTTCTACCTGGCTGTAGATAGAGGTTCTACCTGGCTGTAGAGAGAGGTATTACCTGGCTGTAGATAGAGGTATTACCTGGCTGTAGATAGAGGTGCTACCTGGCTGTAGATAGAGGTGCTACTTGCCTGTAGAGAGAGGTATTACCTGGCTGTAGATAGAGGTTCTACCTGGCTGTAGATAGAGGTTCTACCTGGCTGTAGAGAGAGGTATTACCTGGCTGTAGAGAGAGGTACTACCTGCCAGTAGAGAGAGGTACTACCTGGCTATAGATAGAGGTACTACCTGGCTGTAGATAGAGGTACTACCTGGCTGTAGAGAGAGGTGCTACCTGGCTGTAGATAGAGGTATTACCTGGCTGTAGAGAGAGGTATTACCTGGCTGTAGATAGAGGTATTACCTGGCTGTAGAGAGAGGTACTACCTGCCAGTAGAGAGAGGTACTACCTGGCTGTAGATAGAGGTACTACCTGGATGTAGATAGAGGTGCTACCTGGCTGTAGATAGAGGTATTACCTGGCTTTAGATAGAGGTGCTACCTGGCTGTAGATAGAGGTGCTACCTGGCTGTAGATAGAGGTATTACCTGGCTGTAGATAGAGGTGCTACCTGGCTGTAGATAGAGGTATTACCTGGCTGTAGAGAGAGGTATTACCTGGCTGTAGATAGAGGTATTACCTGGCTGTAGAGAGAGGTGCTACCTGGCTGTAGATAGAGGTATTACCTGGCTGTAGAGAGAGGTATTACCTGGCTGTAGATAGAGGTATTACCTGGCTGTAGAGAGAGGTATTACCTGGCTGTAGAGAGAGGTATTACCTGGCTGTAGAGCAGTGGTTCTTAACCTTGTTGGAGGTACTGACCCCCACCAGTTTCATATGCGCATTCACCGAACCCTTCTTAATTGGAAAAATGGCTCTCTTCACCTTGAATTCAGCGAGCGTTGTGTTCTTGTATTGTCCATCTCCATGCAGCTTAAGGAAGTGTTCTCTTAGTTTTGCCGGTGCTAGACTAGAATTGCTCAACTTGGCATTGCAAATCATGCAGTTAGGACGCTGACTCTCATCACGTTCCGTTATACATGTGAATCCATATTGTACATATTCGTCCGACCACTTTCTTTTTTTGCTCGACATAGTTAGTATGAAGGGATTAAAATATTATGAAAGAAATCACACGACGTACCATCACGACAGTCACAATTCGACTACTGAGCGCGCCAAATTCCCTGCAGCACAGATAGGCCAAGCGATGTTGCGTGATCACCTGCAACCAATGATGGCCAAGCGGGGCGTGTCATCACGAATCATATGAGTCGGGTGTGTGTCTTGACCTCCGCCGAACCCCTGAGACTGACTCACCGAACCCCTGGGGTTCGATCGAACCCAGGTTAAGAACCACTGCTGTAGAGAAAGGTATTACCTGGCTGTAGATAGAGGTATTACCTGGCTGTAGATAGAGGTATTACCTGGCTGTAGAGAGCAGAGTCTGTCTATTCATCTCTCTGCCAGGTCCTTAGCCTGTGGAATTGGCACCAGCCTTTTCTCTCTCTGTATCTATCCCTCCCCCTCCCTTTCTCTCTCTCTGTGTATCTTCCTCTCTCTGTCTCTTTCTCTCTTTGTCTCTTTCTCTCTTTGTCTCTCTGTCTCTTTCTCTCTTTGTCTCGTTTTTTCTCTGTCTCTTTTGCTCTGTCCCCCTCTTTCTCTCTTTGTTTCTTTGTCTCTCTGTCTCTCTGTCTGTTTCGCTCTGTCCCCCTCTTTCTCTCTTTGTCTCTCTGTCTCTTTTGCTCTGTCCCCCTCTTTCTCTCTGACTCGTGTAAGGGGCCAATCAGCATGCATGTCTTGGCAGAACCAGATCCCACAGCCAAACCTATCCCAGTGTTCAATGCCATGCAAGTCTGCCAGTCTCTGGCATCACACTGTTATCACAATGAAATATTAAACAGTGTTCTGCTCACCATGCCAGGCACCATGAACATAACTGATAAACAACTGTATAACAGGGCCAAAGGTCTCTAGCCACCTGAACACTAATTACTAGTGGTGAAGTCCCAGAGACTGAAGACTATCTACATAGAGACTGGACTAGTAGTGAAGGCCCAGAGACTGAAGACTAACTACATAGAGACTGGACTAGTAGTGAAGGCCCAGAGACTGAAGACTATCTACATAGAGACTGGACTAGTAGTGAAGGCCCAGAGACTGAAGACTAATTACATAGAGACTGGACTAGTAGTGAAGGCCCAGAGACTGAAGACTAACTACATAGAGACTGGACTAGTAGTGAAGGCCCAGAGACTGAAGACTAACTACATAGAGACTGGACTAGTAGTGAAGGCCCAGAGACTGAAGACTATCTACATAGAGACTGGACTAGTAGTGAAGGCCCAGAGACTGAAGACTAATTACATAGAGACTGGACTAGTAGTGAAGTCCCAGAGACTGAAGACTATCTACATAGAGACTGGACTAGTAGTGAAGGCCCAGAGACTGAAGACTATCTACATAGAGACTGGACTAGTAGTGAAGGCCCAGAGTCTTATTCATCTCTCTGGCAGGTCTGTGGGAGTTGGCTTGGCACTCCAGAGCCTCTCTCCCCCTCTCTCTCTCTCTCTGTCTCTGTCTCGCTCTCTTCATCCCTTTCACTCTCTTTCTCTCTCTCTCTCTCTTCCTTCCTTTCTCTCTCTCTCTCTCTCTCTCTCTCTCTCTCTCTCTCTATATATATATATATATATATATATATATATATATATATATATATCTCAACTGAATTCAATTTCAATATAAGGGGCTTTATTGGCATGGGAAACATATGTTAACATTGCCAAAGCAAGTGAAGTAGATAATGAACAAAAGTGAAATAAACAATACAAAATTTACAGTAAACATTAGACTCAGAGAAGTTCCAAAAGAATAAAGACATTACAAATGTTATATTATGTCTATATACAGTGTTGTAACGATGTGCAAATAGTTAAAGTACAAAAGGGAAAATAAAAACATAAATATAGGTTGTATTTACAATGGTGTTTGTTCTACACTGGTTGTCCTTTTCTTGTGGCAACAAGTCACAAATATTGCTGCTGTGATGGCACACTGTGGGAGTTTATCAAAATTGGATTAGTTTTCGAATTCTTTGTGGATTTATGTAATCAGAGGGAAATATGTGTCTCTAATATGGTAATGCATTTGGCAGGAGGTTAGGAAGTGCAGCTCAGTTTCCACCTCATTTTGTGGGCATGTGGGCACATAGCCTTTCTTCTCTTGAGAGCCAGGTCTGCTTTCGACATCCTTTCTCAATAGCAAGGCTATGCTTACTGAGTCTGTACATAGTCAAAGCTTTCCTTAATATTGGGTCAGTCACAGAGGTCAGGTATTCTGACAGGGTGTACTCTCTGTTTAGGGCCAAATAGCATTCTAGTTTTTTTGTAAATTCTTTCCAATGTGTCAAGTAATCATCTTTTTGTTTCTCATGATTTGGTTGGGTCTAATTGTGTTGCTGTACTGGGGCTCTGTGGGGTGTGTTTGTGAACAGAGCCTCAGGACCAGCTTGCTCAGGGGACTCTTCTCCAGGTTCATCTGTCTGTAGGTGATGGCTTTGTAGTGGAAGGTTTGGGAATCGCTTTCTTTTAGGTGGTTGTAGAATTGAACAGCTCTTTTCTGGATTTTGATAATTAGCGGGTATCGACCTAATTCTTCTCTGCACGCATTGCTTGGTGTTTTATTTAGTGTCTCTCTCGCTCTTCTCTCTCTCCACCCCGCCCCCATTAGACAGCTGTAACTATAAGAGGCCTCTCTGTACTTCACATTAGACAGCTGTAACTATAAGAGGCCTCTCTGTACTTCACATTAGACAGCTGTAACTATAAGAGGCCTCTCTGTACTTCACATTAGACAGCTGTAACTATAAGAGGCCTCTCTGTACTTCACATTAGACAGCTGTAACTATAAGAGGCCTCTCTGCACATTAGATGGCTGTAACTATAAGAGGCCTCTGCACTGCACATTAGATGGCTGTAACTATAAATCAAATCAAATCAAATGTATTTATATAGCCCTTCTTACATCAGCTGATATCTCAAAGTGCTGTACAGAAACCCAGCCTAAAACCCCAAACAGCAAGTAATGTAGGTGTAGAAGCACGGTGGCTAGGAAAAACACCCTAGAAAGGCCAAAACCTAGGAAGAAACCTAGAGAGGAACAAGGCTATGAGGGGTGGCCAGTCCTCTTCTGGCTGTGCCGGGTGGATATTATAACAGAACATGGCCAAGATGTTCAAATGTTCATAAATGACCAGCAGGGTCAAATAATAACAGGGTCAAATAATAATAATCACAGTAGTTGTTGAGGGTGCAACAAGTCAGCACCTCAGGAGTAAATGTCAGTTGGCTTTTCATAGCCGATCATTGAGAGTATCTCTACTGCTCCTGCTGTCTCTAGAGAGTTGAAAACAGCAGGTCTGGGAAAGGTAGCACGTCCGGTGAACAGGTCAGGGTTCCATAGCTGCAAGCAGAACAGTTGAAACTAGAGCAGCAGCACAGCCAGGTGGACTGGGGACAGCAAGGAGTCATCATTCTAGGTAGTCCTGAGGCATGGTCCTAGGGCTCAGGTCCTCCGAGAGAGAGAAAGAAAGAAAGAGAGAAAGAGAGAATTAGAGAGAGCATACTTAAATTGACACAGGACACAAGACAGGAGAAATACTCCAGATATAACAGACTGATCCTAGCCCCCCGACACATAAACTACTGCAGCATAAATACTGGAGGCTGAGACAGGAGGGGTCAGGAGACACTGTGGCCCCATCCGATGATACCCTCGGACAGGGCCAAACAGGCAGGATATAACCCCACTTTGCCAAAGCACAGCCCCCACACCACTAGAGGGATATCTTCAATCACCAACTTACCATCCTGAGACAAGGCCGAGTATAGCCCACAAAGATCTCCACCACGGCACAACCCAAGGGGGGCGCCAACCCAGACAGGAAGACCACGTCAGTGACTCAACCCACTCAAGTGACTCACCCCTCCTAGGGACGGCATGGAAGAACACTAGTAAGCCAGTGACTCAGCCCCTGTAATAGGGTTAGAGGCAGAGAATCCCAGTGGAAAGAGGGGAACCGGCCAGGCAGAGACAGCAAGGGTGGTTCGTTGCTCCAGAGCCTTTCCGTTCACCTTCACACTCCTGGGCCAGACTATACTTAATCATAGGACCTACTGAAGAGATGAGTCTTCAGTAAAGACTTAAAAGTTGAGACCGAGTCTGCGTCTCTCACATGGGTAGGCAGACCATTCCATAAAAATGGAGCTCCATAGGAGAAAGCCCTGCCTCCAGCTGTTTGCTTAGAAATTCTAGGGACAATTAGGAGGCCTGCGTCTTGTGACCGTAGCGTATGTGTAGGTATGTACGGCAGGACCAAATCGGAAAGATAGGTAGGAGCAAGCCCATGTAATGCTTTGCAGGTTAGCAGTAAAACCTTGAAATCAGCCCTTGCCTTAACAGGAAGCCAGTGTAGGGAGGCTAGCACTGGAGTAATATGATCAATTTTTTGGGTTCTAGTCAGGATTCTAGCAGCCGTATTTAGCACTAACTGAAGTTTATTTTGTGCTTTATCCGGGTAGCCGGAAAGTAGAGCATTGCAGTAGTCCAACCTAGAAGTAACAAAAGCATGGACTCATTTTTCTGCATCATTTTTGGACAGAAAGTTTCTGATTTTTGCAATGTTACGTAGATGGAAGAAAGCTGTCCTTGAAACAGTCTTGATATGTTCTTCAAACGAGAGATCAGGGTCCAGAGTAACGCCGAGGTCCTTCACAGTTTTATTTGAGATGACTGTACAAACATCAAGATTAATTGTCAGATTTAACAGAAGATCTATTTGTTTCTTGGGACCTAGGACAAGCATCTCTGTTTTGTCCGAGTTTAAAAGTAGAACGTTTGCAGCCATCCACTTCCTTATGTCTGAAACACAGGCTTCTAGCGAGGGCAATTTTGGGGCTTCACCATGTTTCATTGAAATGAACAGCTGTGTGTCACCCGCATAGCAGTGAAATTCAACATTGTGTTTTCGAATGACATCCCCAAGAGGTAAAATATATAGTGAAAACAATAGTGTTCCTAAAACGGAACCTTCAGGAACACCGGAATTTACAGTTGATTTGTCAGAGGACAAACCATTCACAGAGACAAACTGATATCTTTCCGACAGATAAGATCTAAACCAGGCCAGAACTTGTCCGTTTAGATCAATTTGGGTTTCCAATCTCTCCAAAAGAATGTGGTGATCGATGGTATCAAAAGCAGCACTAAGATCTAGGAGCACGAGGACAGATGCAGAGCCTCGGTCTGATGCCATTAAAAGGTCATTTACCACCTTCACAAATACAGTCTCAGTGCTATGATGGGGTCTAAAACCAGACTGAAGCGTTTTGTATACATTGTTTGTCTTTAGGAAGGCAGTGAGTTGCTGCGCAACAGCTTTTTCAAAATTTTTTGAGAGGAATGGAAGATTTGATATAGGCTGATAGTTTTTTATATTTTCTGGGTCAAGATTTGGCTTTTTCAAGAGAGGCTTTATTACTCCCACTTTTAGTGAGTTTGGCACACATCCGGTGGATAGAGAGCCGTTTATTATGTTCAACATAGGAGGGCCAAGCACAGGAAGCAGCTCTTTCAGTAGTTTAGTTGGAATAGGGTCCAGTATGCAGCTTGAAGGTTTAGAGGCCATGATTATTTTCATCATTGTGTCAAGAGATATAGTACTAAACACCTTTAGTGTCTCCCTTGATCCTAGGTCCTGGCAGAGTTGTGCAAACTCAGGACAACGGAGCATTGGAGGAATACGCAGATTTAAAGAGGAGTCCGTAATTTGCTTCCTAATGATCATGATCTTTTCCTTAAAGAAGTTCATTAATTTTTTACTGCTGAAGTGAAAGCCATCCTCTCTTGGGGAATGCTGCTTTTTAGTTAGCTTTGCGAGAGTATCAAAAAGACTTTTCAGAGTGTTCTTATAACGGGCCATTGCACTTCACATTAGACAGCTGTAACTATAAGAGGCCTCTCTGTACTTCACATTAGACAGCTGTAACTATAAGAGGCCTCTGTACTTCACATTAGACAGCTGTAACTATAAGAGGCCTCTGTACTTCACATTAGACAGCTGTAACTATAAGAGGCCTCTCTGTACTTCACATTAGACAGCTGTAACTATAAGAGGCCTCTCTGTACTTCACATTAGACAGCTGTAACTATAAGAGGCCTCTGTACTTCACATTAGACAGCTGTAACTATAAGAGGCCTCTGCACTGCACATTAGACAGCTGTAACTATAAGAGGCCTCTGCACTGCACATTAGACAGCTGTAACTATAAGAGGCCTCTGTACTTCACATTAGACAGCTGTAACTATAAGAGGCCTCTCTGTACTTCACATTAGACAGCTGTAACTATAAGAGGCCTCTGTACTTCACATTAGACAGCTGTAACTATAAGAGGCCTCTGCACTGCAGATTAGATGGCTGTAACTATAAGAGGCCTCTCTGCACTGCAGATTAGACAGCTGTAACTATAAGAGGCCTCTGCACTGCAGATTAGACAGCTGTAACTATAAGAGGCCTCTCTGCACTGCAGATTAGACAATCCCGATACCATCCCATCACTGGCTTCGCACTGTCGTCTCAATGAAATATATACAACATTGTTCTTTCAGGCATCAGTAACAGAAGGATAAACAGCTATCCTCCACCTGAAGCATCTGAGGCCCTACTAGAGAGACTGGATAAGCAGTGATAGATTCTTATTAATCTCTCTGCCAGCCAGGTCCCTGGAGTTGGCATTTTACACAGCAGAGCCTTCTCTCTCTCACTCCTCTCTCTCTCTATGTCTCCCTCCCTCTTTCACCCCCTCCCTCCCTCCCTTCTCTCGGTCTGTTTCTCTCTCCCCCCTCTCTCTCGCTCTGTTTCTCTCTCCCCCTCTCTCGCTCTGTTTCTCTCTCCCCCTCTCTCGCTCTGTTTCTCTCTCCCCCTCTCTCTCGCTCTGTTTCTCTCTCCCCCTCTCTCCCCCTCTGTTTCCCTCTCCCCCTCTCTCGCTCTGTTTCTCTCTCCCCCTCTCTCGCTCTGTTTCTCTCTCCCCCTCCCCCTGTTTCTCTCTCCCCCTGTCTCGCTCTGTTTCTCTCTCCCCCTCTCTCGCTCTGTTTCTCTCTCCCCCTCTCTCGCTCTGTTTCTCTCTCCCCCTCCCCCTCGCTCTGTTTCTCTCTCCCCCTCTCTCGCTCTGTTTCTCTCTCCCTCTCTCTCGCTCTGTTTCCCTCTCCCCCTCTCTCGCTCTGTTTCTCTCTCCCCCTCTCTCGCTCTGTTTCTCTCTCCCCCTCTGTTTCCCTCTCCCCCTCTCTCGCTCTGTTTCTCTCTCCCCCTCTCTCTCGCTCTGTTTCCCTCTCCCCCTCCCCCTCGCTCTGTTTCCCTCTCCCCCTCTCTCGCTCTGTTTCTCTCTCCCCCTATCTAACTCTGTTTCTCTCTTTCTGTGTCTCCCTCTCTTGGCATGCATGTTTTTGGCAGACCCAGCTCCCAAAGCCAAACCTATCCCAGTGCCCAATGCCATTCTGCCAATCTCTGGCTTCACACTGTCATCCCAATGAAATATTAAACAGTGTTCTGCTCGCCATGCCCAGCATCATCAGCAGCAGGAGAAACGGCATCATCTTTACTCCAGAACTAGACCTGACACTTTTCACCTCGCTCAGAATTTAGCTTGAGTGTCTGTCTTTCAAAAGGCAATAGGGAACAATGAGCAGATTGCTACTGAATGCTGCACCTCATTTGAAAATGACTGAGAATACAGAGATGGTTTTGTTGAATAATACAAAACATTTCATTTAACTGTTTTATACTAGAGTAGACATTCTATAAGAGGTCCTTATATATTTATCAATGCTTCTCTTATAGTTACAGCTGTCTAATGTGAAGAGCAGAGAGGCCTCTTATAGTTACAGCCATCTAATGTGCAGTGCAGAGGCCTCTTATAGTTACAGCTGTCTAATGTTAAATGCAGAGAGGCCTCTTATAGTTACAGCTGTCTAAAGGTGGTGGGCCGGCATCCAAACTGAGATGTCTGCCAGACTCTCAGATATGCGTGTCACCACCTGGGTGTCAGACGTGGAGGAAGGAGAAGAGTTGATGAGTGTCATCCTCATAGCAGTGATATGAGAGACCATGTGAGGATATGACAGAGCTGAGTGACTTGGTGTATAGAGAGAAGAGGAGAGGTCCATCTTACATTTACATTTACATTTAAGTCATTTAGCAGACGCTCTAATCCAGAGCGACTTACAAATTGGTGCATTCCCCTTATGATATCCAGTGGAACAACCACTTTACAATAGTGCATCTAAATCTTTTAGGGGGGGGGGGGGGTTAGAAGGATTACTTTATCCTATCCCAGGTATTCCTTAAAGAGGTGGGGTTTCAGGTGTCTCCGGAAGGTGGTGATTGACTCCGCTGTCCTGGCGTCGTGAGGGAGTTTGTTCCACCATTGGGGTGCCAGAGCAGCGAACAGTTTTGACTGGGCTGAGCGGGAACTGTGCTTCCTCAGAGGTAGGGAGGCGAGCAGGTCAGAGGTGGATGAACACAGTGCCCTTGTTTGGGTGTAGGGCCTGATCAGAGCCTGAAGGTACGGAGGTGCCGTTCCCCTCACAGCTCCGTAGGCAAGCACCATAGCAGTGATAGGAGAGACCATGTGAGGATATGATGGAGCTGAGTGACTTGGTGTATAGACAGAAGAGGAGAGGTCCATCTTCATAGCAGTGATAGGAGAGACCATGTGAGGATATGACAGAGCTGAGTGACTTGGTGTATAGAGAGAAGAGGAGAGGGCGTAGAACCGAACCCTGGGGGACACCAGTAGTGAGAGTAAATGGTGCAGACACAGATCTTCTCCATGTCACCTGGTAGGAGTGACCTGCCAGGTAGGATGCAATCCAGGAGTGTGCAGAGCCTGAGACACCCAGCTCTGAGAGGGTGGAGAGGAGGATCTGATGGTTCACAGTGTTGAAGTTAACAGACAGATCTATGAGGATGAGAACAAAGCAGAGAGAGTCAGCTTTGGCAGAGAGGAGAGCCTCTGTGACACAGAGGAGAGCAGTCTCTGTTGAGTGACCCGTCTTGAAGCCTGACTGGTTAGGATCAAGAAGATTGTTCTCAGAGAGATAACGAGAGAGTTGATCAGAGACGGCACGCTCAAGTGTTTTGGAAAGAAAAGAAAGAACAGATATCGGTCTGTAGTTTTTTACGTCAGAGAGGTCGAGTGTTGGTTTCTTGAGGAGGGGAGCGACTCTCAAATGGGCAGGTTGTCGGGCTGCCGGACATCACTAGCCGCAGGATTTCATCTGGAGAGAGAGGGGAGAAAAAGGTCAGGGTGTATAGTAGTTCTGTGTGAGTGGGACCGGTTCTGTTAGCACACAGTGAGTTACTCAGCCATGGAGCGGGAGGGGAAGGTTGGGCCGGCAGGGAGGAAAGTCGACAGCGAGAGTCAAAGGATGTAGAAAGGGAGGAGAGTAGGGAGACAGGAGGAAGAAGGATTTAGAAGGAAGAGAGGATAGGAAAGAGGGGAGAGAGTAGTGGGATGACCAGCTGGGTAGGGGCTGAGTGGGTAGGGGCTGAGTGGGTAGGGGCTGAGTGGGTAGGGGCTGAGTGGGTAGGGCTGAGTGGGTAGGGGCTGAGTGGGTAGGGGCTGAGTGGGTAGGGCTGAGTGGGTAGGGGCTGAGTGGGTAGGGGCTGAGTGGGTAGGGGCTGAGTGGGTAGGGCTGAGTGGGTAGGGGCTGAGTGGGTAGGGGCTGAGTGGGTAGGGGCTGAGTGGGTAGGGGCTGAGTGGGTAGGGGCTGAGTGGGTAGGGGTTGAGTGGGTTGGAGGAGAGATGGAGAGAGTAGTTGGATGACCAGCTGGGTAGGGGCTGAGTGGGTAGGGGCTGAGTGGGTAGGGGCTGAGTGGGTAGGGGTTGGAGGAGAGATGGAGAGAGTAGTGGGACGACCAGCTGGGTAGGGGCTGAGTGGGTAGGGGCTGAGTGGGTAGGGGCTGAGTGGGTAGGGGCTGAGTGGGTTGGAGGAGAGATGGAGAGAGAAGGAAACAAAGTAGTGATCAGAGACATGGACGGGGGTTGCAGTGAGATTAGTAGGAGAACAGAGACCTGGAGGAGGGTTACAGTGAGATTAGTAGGAGAACAGAGACCTGGAGGGGGGTTGCAGTGAGATTAGTAGGAGAACAGAGACCTGGACGGGGGTTGTAGTGAGATTAGTAGGAGAACAGAGACCTGGAGGGGGGTTACAGTGAGATTAGTAGGAGAACAGAGACCTGGAGGGGGGTTACAGTGAGATTAGTATGAGAACAGAGACCTGGAGGGGGGTTGCAGTGAGATTAGTAGGAGAACAGAGACCTGGACGGGGGTTGTAGTGAGATTAGTATGAGAACAGAGACCTGGAGGGGGGTTACAGTGAGATTAGTAGGAGAACAGAGACCTGGAGGGGGGTTACAGTGAGATTAGTAGGAGAACAGAGACCTGGAGGGGGGTTACAGTGAGATTAGTAGGAGAACAGAGACCTGGAGGGGGGTTACAGTGAGATTAGTAGGAGAACAGAGACCTGGAGGGGGGTTACAGTGAGATTAGTAGGAGAACAGACCTGGAGGGGGGTTACAGTGAGATTAGTAGGAGAACCGCCTCTAGTGAAGATGAGGTCAAGCGCATTGCCTGTCCAGTGAGTTGTAGGTGACTGGGAAATGGTGAGGTCAAAGAGGAAAGGACTGGAAAGAAAGAGGTGGAAAGAAGTTAATTGAAGCCAGGCGTCGGGAGGTTGAAGTCGCCCAGTACGATGAGTGGTCAGCCATCGTCAGATGGTGGGAGATAGATGACAACAATGTTAAACTTCAGTCGACAAGTGTGGGTGACAGCAAGGAATTCAAATGAGGAGATGGACAGGTGGGAGAAAATGGACAGATGAGAGAGGAGATGGACAGGTGGGAGAGAGGAGATGGATAGGTGACAGAGGAGATGGACAGGTGGGAGAGAGGAGATGGACAGGTGAGAGGGGAGATGGACAGGAGAGAGAGGAGATGGACAGGTTAGAGAGGAGATGGACAGGTGGAAGAGGAGATGGACAGGTAGAAGAGGAGATGGATAGGTGGAAGAGGAGATGGACAGGTGAAAGAGGAGATGGATAGGTGACAGAGGAGATGGATAGGTGACAGAGGAGATGGATAGGTGACAGAGGAGATGACAGGTGAGAGGGGAGATGGACAGGTGAGAGAGGAGATGGACAGGAGAGAGAGGAGATGGACAGGAGAGAGGGGAGATGGACAGGAGAGAGAGGAGATGGACAGGAGAGAGAGGAGATGGACAGGAGGGAGAGGAGATGGACAGGTTAGAGAGTAGATGGACAGGTGGAGGAGAAGATGGATAGGTGACAGATGAGATGGACAGGTGAGAGAGGAGATGGACAGGTGAAAGATTAGATGGACAGGTGAGAGAGGAGATGGAAAGGTGAGAGAGGAGATGGACAGGTGGGAGAGGAGATGGACAGGTAAGAGATTAGATGGACAGGTGAGAGAGGAGATGGACCCGTGAGAGATTAGATGGACAGGTGAGAGAGGAGATGGACAGGTGAGAGAGGAGATGACAAGTGAGAGGAGAGATGGACAGGTGGGAGAGGAGATGGACAGGAGATGGAGGTGATGGACAGGAGAGAGAGGAGATGGACAGGTGAGAGGGGAGATGGACAGGTGAGAGAGGAGATGGACATGTGAGAGAGGAGATGGACAGGAGGGAGAGGAGATGGACAGGAGAGAGGGGAGATGGACAGGAGGGAGAGGAGATGGACAGGTAAGAGGGGAGATGGACAGGAGGGAGACGAGATGGACAGGTGGGAGAGGAGATGGACAGGAGGGAGAGGAGATGGACAGGTGGAGGGGAGATGGACAGGAGGGAGAGGAGATGGACAGGTGGAGAGGAGATGGACAGGAGGGAGAGGAGCTGGACAGGTGGGAGGGGAGATGGACAGGAGGGAGAGGAGATGGACGGGTGAAAGGGGGAGAAGAGAAAATGTCCACGTAGGAGAGATGATTAGCCCTGTGCCACCAGATGCTGTCGGACAATGAGAGAACACATAGTCCATTGTTATATTGTCCGAAAAGGTTTTGCATGTCAGCAATCACATTTTCAAGATATGTAACTTTCAAAATACAGAAATCTTAACACATGACTGCGGACATGCAAAACCATTTCGGGACTATATCAACAATGGACTAATGAAACAAATACCAAAATATAGTTTTTGGGTGGAGTTTTGCTTTAAGTTACCAGCATACAGTAGCCTTCAAAACACAATAAATTATATATACTGTATATTATAAACATGCTGGTTTGAACCCTGAACGCTGATTGGCTGACAGCCGTGGTATATCAGACCGTACACCACGGGTATGACAAAACATTTGTTTACGTTAGTAACCAGTTTATAATAGCAATAAGGCACCTCTGGGGTTTGTGGTATAGACACCTCAGTATGTAAAAATGTAATAAAAATGTATGCACTCTACTGTAAGTCGCTCTGGATAAGAGCGTCTGCTAAATGACTAAAATGTAAAAAAAAAAAAAATGGTATATGGCCAATATACCACGGCTAAGGGTTGAATCCGTAGTACATAAGAACAGCCCTTAACCGTGGTATATTGGCCATATACCACAAACCCCCTCGGGCCTTATTGCTTAAATAGACTGTGACATGCAGTCAATCTTATAGCAAATGGGGATTATATATGAATTAGGAGCAATTTCATGGGTGAATACTCTTATCCACACGGCAGTAGGTTCTTCATACTGCTTTGACAGTATTGCAGTAGGCTATTTACTACAGTACATGCCTGTCCACCCCAACTAACTAACTAACTGTTTCTGCATCTTCTTTTCATGTGTAACCGATGTGAAATGGCTAGTTAGTTAGCGGTGGTGCGCGCTAATGGCGTTTCAATCGGGTGACGTCACTCGCTCTGAGACCTTGAAGTAGTTGTTCCCCTTGCTCTGCAAGGTGCCGCGGCTTTTGTTGGCGTGATGGGTAACGTTGCTTCGTGGGGTGTCAGTTGTTGATGTGTGCAGAGAGTGCCCCGGTTCAAGCCCAGGTTGGGGTGAGGAGAGGAACGGAAGCTGTACTGTTACACATGGATGGATTATTGGAATGTTAGTCTACATTCCATTCTAATCAGAAGTATTGATCAGGATTCAGAATGAGATATATTGTTTGGGTCCCATTCCCTTAGTTGTTTTGTGGGTGGGTAAGGAAGGCTTCTTTTCTGCCTTGTGTAGGTCTGCAGCCAGACACCTCATTTAGCTCATGTCAGCACTATTACAATAAGCCTCTCCCTGACACTGTTCAGACCATAGACCAGGGTGTGTAACACTCTCTATCTCCCTTCCCTACCGCCTCAGCGCCACCAACCCATGTTTTCTACCACTGATGAGTGTTACTTACAACAACAAAACTAAAATATTCTGGTGAATTCGATGCAAGAAGCCGTGGTTTAAAAAGGACATAATAGGCGAGAATCAGTCGGAGACTCGCGGGTTCGGAGCTTTAAGTATTTTCCAACCGACTTTGTCACCCTATTTAAAACACGTGCCATCCAATCCCTCCTCTTCTCCGATTCGGGCATCAAATTCATTGATCAGGGAAGGAAAACTGTTTATATCGACATCCTCAGAGATTCCTTCTGCCTTTTACCCCGAATTTGTTGGTTTTGGACTTACATTTTTTCCCCCCTGATTATTATGATGGTCTCTTAATAAATCGTGTTTCATCTTATCCAACTCAAACGGGGAGTTTGATAACTGCGTTGTTGTGTTTAGTGCTGTTCTAGAGACAGGAGAGGAGGGATGCAAGGCGCTGTTGTTGCCTGACCGACACGCCGCTCGCTGTTTTCTCACCGGTCCGGGACAAGACTGTCTTCAGGTGGGATTTACTACAGCCGATGGGAAGTAACGCAGCGTGTTGTATGGACAGACAATTTACAGCATCTTCCCCCCCCCCCAAAAAAACAGCGTTGATTGTATTACCATTTGCATATGATTGAACCATATCATTGACCTGCGCCTGAACCATCTCAACTTCATTCAGTCCTTGCTGTGTTTTTGCAAGACTGGAAGAGAGAAAGAGACCAATCGGTAATTGAAATCTATTCATGCGCGTAAATTGGAACTCTATTGGACATACTGTATGTTTACGTTATCACAAGGACCGTTTTGAAGGGAAATTGAGCGCAAAATAGACGACATCATTGTGAAGAATGTATTGGTAGCCTAGATGGTACACGGTGTTATTTTGTTGGGGAACTCAGTGACGCAACATTTCATACTGCCTGGATGAGGAAGAACATAGAAACCCATGCGTAGCACGGCGTGAACTCAGACTCACAGTCAGTACCTTCCTTCCTAGTGTTAATAACATCCCCTCGTCTAGGCTACTATACCCCTCCATTTCCCAGTCCTTCACACTGATACCGTGCCGCCTTGTCATGGATCTCAAAGCTGAGTCGGAAGAGATGGTGGACTCTTTCAAGCGACCTCCGGCGATTGAAGTTTTCGCCAGCAGATCGACTCTCCACGGCATCTCGCACATGTTCACTTATGAACGGATCTGCATCAAGCGGTGCCTGTGGATCTTGTTCTTCCTGGGTTCTCTCGGGTTCCTGGTCCTGGTGTGTGTGGACCGGGTCCAGTTCTACTTACAGTACCCCCATGTCACTAAATTGGATGAGATAGCAACACCGTTGATGATCTTCCCCGCAGTCACCTTCTGCAACCTCAACACGTTTCGCTTCGGCCGGGTGACACGCAACGATCTGTATCATGCCGGGGAGCTCCTCGCGTTGCTCAATGGAAGGTGTGTGTTTGTGATGTCATAATGTTGTTTGTCTGTGTGTGTGTGTTTGTGATGTCATAATGTTGTTTGTCTGTGTGTGTGTTTGTGATGTCATAATGTTGTTTGTCTGTGTGTGTGTTTGTGATGTCAGAATGTTGTTTGTCTGTGTGTGTGTGTTTGTGATGTCATAATGTTGTTTGTCTAGTGTGTGTGTTTGTGATGTCATAATGTTGTTTGTCTAGTGTGTGTGTTTGTGATGTCATAATGTTGTTTGTCTGTGTGTGTGTGTTTGTGATGTCATAATGTTGTTTGTCTGTGTGTGTGTTTGTGATGTCATAATGTTGTTTGTCTGTGTGTGCGTTTGATGTCATAATGTTGTTTGTCTAGTGTGTGTGTGTTTGATGTCAGAATGTTGTTTGTCTGTGTGTGTGTTTGTGATGTCATAATGTTGTTTGTCTGTGTGTGTGTGTTTGTGATGTCATAATGTTGTTTGTCTGTGTGTGTGTGTTTGTGATGTCATAATGTTGTTTGTCTAGTGTGTGTGTTTGTGATGTCAGAATGTTGTTTGTCTGTGTGTGTGTGTTTGTGATGTCAGACGGTTGTTTGTCTGTGTTTGTGATGTCATAATGTTGTTTGTCTAGTGTGTGTGTTTGTGATGTCAGAATGTTGTTTGTCTGTGTGTGTGTTTGTGATGTCAGAATGTTGTTTGTCTAGTGTGTGTGTTTGTGATGTCAGAATGTTGTTTGTCTAGTGTGTGTGTTTGTGATGTCAGAATGTTGTTTGTCTGTGTGTGT
The DNA here is from genome assembly GCF_901001165.1 of Salmo trutta. Taxonomy (NCBI): domain Eukaryota; kingdom Metazoa; phylum Chordata; class Actinopteri; order Salmoniformes; family Salmonidae; genus Salmo; species Salmo trutta. The sequence goes on along the minus strand of NC_042970.1, from coordinate 7,309,409 downwards.
GTTTGTGATGTCAGAATGTTGTTTGTCTAGTGTGTGTGTTTGTGATGTCAGAATGTTGTTTGTCTGTGTGTGTGTTTGTGATGTCATAATGTTGTTTGTCTGTGTGTGTGTTTGTGATGTCAGAATGTTGCTTGTCTAGTGTTTGTCTAGTGTGTATTCTATAAGTGCATGTGAGTCTACCGGAAATCACCTGTTAGATATATTTAAGTGTGAAAAGATCCCAGTTGTCAGCGGTATGAGTTTCTATTCTACTCAGTAAATATGCTTTTCCAGTAACTTTGTGGGTTTGTGCAGCTGTAGTCTCCCATCTGCTCTTAATTATGGTCCATTTTATAATGTGACATATCATGGTTTATCATGAAAGTCTGGTGCTTCATATTCTTTCAATGAATGTACTGTTGAGCATGTTAGCCCTCAGGACACTCTGAATTGCATGAGAACACAAAAGGATACTACTAGACAAAACAAACAATATCCCTTCAATAGAAGTTTGTGTCCAGTTATCTGAACGTGAGTAGACTATAACACAGTGGAGCCACAACAATACCAGTTAGCCGTTCAACTTTTCCCGTTAGCCGTTCAACTTTTCCCGTTAGCCGTTCAACTTTTCCCGTTAGCCGTTCAACTTTTCCCGTTAGCCGTTCAACTTTTCCCGTTAGCCGTTCAATTTAACATGTTGGCTGTTCTGTTAGCTGCTTAGCTTAACCAGTTAGCTGTTTAGCTTAACCAGTTAGCTGTTTAGCTTAACCAGTTAGCTGCTTAGCTTAACCAGTTAGCTGTTTAGCTTAACCAGTTAGCTGTTCAGCATAACCATTTAGCTGTTGAATTTAACCAGTTAGCGCTCAAAACAATTAGCTGTTTAACTTAATCAGATAGCTGTTCAACATAACATGTTTTTTGGCTCCCGAGTGGTGCAGCGGTCTAAAGCACGGCATCTCAGTGCTAGAGGCATCACTACAGACCCTGGTTCGATTCCAGGCTGTATTACAACCGGCTGTGATTGGGAGTCCCATAGGGCGGCACACAATTGGCCCAGCGTTGTCCAGGTTAGGGTTTGGCCGGGATAGGCTGTCATTGTAAATAAGAATTTGTTCTTAGCTGACTTGCCTAGTTAAATAAAATGTTAGCTGTTCTTTTAGCTGTTCTGCTTAACCAGTTAGCTGTTCAACTCAACCTTCTAGCGCTTAACCAGTTAGCTGGTCAATGTTCAATTTAACTTGCCTGGCAGTATCCTGCTTCTGTACACAAACAACATGGTGGAGACATACAAAACCTTTTAAAGCATTATGCGTTTCTAAACCTGATACAGCTCCCTTCACACTTACTGTAGGGGAGAACGTGTTTGGTTACAGTAAAACTCTATGATATAATGAATAAGCAGGTAGCCTAGTGGTTAAGAGTGTGTGAAAAATATGTCAATTTGCCCTAATTGCAGCTGTAAGTCGCTCTGGATAAGAGCATCTGCTAAATTACTAAACTGAAAATGTAAGTAAGGGCCTCCCGAGTGGCGCATTTACTAGCTGTGCCACTAGAGATCCTGGTTCGAGTCCAGGCTCTGTCGCAGCCGGCCGCGACCGGGAGACCCGTGGGGCGGTGCACAATTGGCCCAGCGTTGTCCGGGTTAGGGGAGGATTTGGCTGGCAGGGATGTCCTTGTCCCGTCACGCTCTAGTGACTCCTGTGGCGGGCCAGGCGCAGTGCACGCTGACACAGTCGCCAGGTGTACAGTGTTTCCTCTGACACATTGGTGCGGCTGGCTTCCGGGTTAAGTGGGCATTGTGTTTCGGAGGACGCACGGCTCTCGACCTTCGCCTCTCCCGAGTCCGTACGGGAGTTGCAGCCATGGGACAAGACTGTAACTACCAATTGGAACGAAATTAGGGAGAAAAAGGGGTAAAAAGTAAATAACAACAAACAATAATAATATTTAATTGATTAATAAATAATTATTATATTATTTGTAAACATGACCTCATGCTGAGGTGAAGCCGGTTTGAAAACATAAAGCTACTTTTTTTTGCACAGGAAGCACATTTCTGACCTTTGACCACTAATTGGTCATGACCAATCAGATCTTTTTAAACCATTAGTCAGAATAGCAGCCATGAAGTTTCTACTCCTGTATCTGTATGCCCAGTGAGCACAACATGTATTTTCAATGTCTTTTGCTCAAAGGGTGTGAATATCACCACAGGAACTGAAGAAAGAAAAATGCTATTTTCAATAGCAGATCC
>NC_042970.1:7274676-7304676 GCF_901001165.1 Salmo trutta | reverse complement strand
CACCCAAAATGCACCATGTTGTCGTGCTGATTAACAGACCCCCCTGCACTTCCTTTACTCAATGTTTTCTCCTGAATGGAGAGAGACCCCCCCTGGACTGTTTTCTCCTGAATGGAGAGAGACCCCCCCTGGACTGTTTTCTCCTGAACGGAGAGAGACCCTCCTGGGCTGTTTTCTCCTGAATGGAGAGAGACCCCCCCTGGACTGTTTTCTCCTGTATGGAGAGACCCCCCCCCTGGACTGTTTTCTCCTGAATGGAGAGAGACCCCCCCTGGACTGTTTTCTCCTGAACGGAGAGAGACCCCCCCTGGACTGTTTTCTCCTGAACGGAGAGACCCCCCCCCCCTGGACTGTTTTCTCCTCTACGGAGAGAGACCCCCCCTGGACTGTTTTCTCCTGAACGGAGAGAGACCCTCCTGGGCTGTTTTCTCTTGTATGGAGAGAGACCCCCCTGGACTGTTTTCTCCTGAACGGAGAGAGACCCCCCCTGGACTGTTTTCTCCTGAATGGAGAGAGACCCCCCCTGGACTGTTTTCTCCTGTACGGAGAGAGACCCCCCTGGACTGTTTTCTCCTGAATGGAGAGAGACCCCCCCTGGACTGTTTTCTCCTGAACGGAGAGAGACCCCCCTGGGCTGTTTTCTCCTGAACGGAGAGAGACCCCCCTGGACTGTTTTCTCCTGTATGGAGAGAGACCCCCCTGGACTGTTTTCTCCTGAATGGAGAGAGACCCCCCTGGACTGTTTTCTCCTCTACGGAGAGAGACCCCCCCTGGGCTGTTTTCTCCTGAACGGAGAGAGACCCCCCCTGGACTGTTTTCTCTTGTACGGAGAGAGACCCCCCTGGACTGTTTTCTCCTGAACGGAGAGAGACCCCCCCTGGACTGTTTTCTCCTGAATGGAGAGAGACCCCCCTTGGACTGTTTTCTCCTGTATGGAGAGAGACCCCCCCTGGACTGTTTTCTCCTGAATGGAGAGAGACCCCCCCTGGACTGTTTTCTCCTGAACGGAGAGAGACCCCCCTGGACTGTTTTCTCCTGTATGGAGAGAGACCCCCCTGGACTGTTTTCTCCTGAATGGAGAGAGACCCCCCTGGACTGTTTTCTCCTCTACGGAGAGAGACCCCCCCTGGGCTGTTTTCTCCTGAACGGAGAGAGACCCCCCCCTGGACTGTTTTCTCCTGTACGGAGAGAGACCCCCCTGGACTGTTTTCTCCTGAACGGAGAGAGACCCCCCCCTGGACTGTTTTCTCCTGTATGGAGAGAGACCCCCTGGACTGTTTTCTCCTCTACGGAGAGAGACCCCCCCTGGACTGTTTTCTCCTGTATGGAGAGAGCCCCCCCTGGACTGTTTTCTCCTGTATGGAGAGAGACCCCCCTCGACTGTTTTCTCCTGAACGGAGAGAGACCCCCTGGACTGTTTTCTCCTGAACGGAGAGAGACCCCCCTGGACTGTTTTCTCCTGAATGGAGAGAGACCCCCCTGGGCTGTTTTCTCCTGAACGGAGAGAGACCCCCCCTGGGCTGTTTTCTCCTGAACGGAGAGAGATCCCCCTGGACTGATTTCTCCTGTATGGAGAGAGTTTTGGTCTTGGATGCTGTAGACGCATAATGTTACGTGTGTGTGTGTGTGTGTGTGTGTGTGAGAGAAGGAGTTTGTTTGTTTAGCAGATGTTATAGTGGGTGCAGCTAAATGCTTATGTTACTAGCTCCTGACAGTGCAGAGGAAATGTTTAACAAGTACATAATTAATCATGAAAAACAAGAAATCAAATATGTCGGAATTAATTCAATTAACAACCCAAATAACACTTAATCCAAATGCAATCTGTGTTTCTACACCAACAATATATACTGACAATGATATGTACAGCAGTAGAGCTGCAGTTGCAGTCGGACGTTTACATACACCTTAGCCAACTACATTTAAACTCAGTTTTTCACAATTCCTGATATGTAATCCTAGTAAAAATTCCCTGTCTTAGGTCAGTTAGGATCACCACTTTATTTTAAGAATGTGAAATGTCTGACTAATGGTAGAGAGAATTATTTATTATAGCTTTTATTTATTTCATCACATTCCCAGTGGGTTAGAAGTTTACATACACTTAATTAGTATTTGGTAGCATTGCCTTTAAATTGTTTAACTTGGGTCAAACATTTCGGGTAGCCTTCCACAAGCTTCCCACAATAAGTTGGGTGAATTTTGGCCTATTCCTCCTGACAGAGCTGGTGTAACTGAGTCAGGTTTGTAGGCCTCCTTGCTCGCACACGCTTTTTCAGTTCTGCCCACAACTTTTCTATAGGATTGAGGTCAAAGCTTTGTGAGCCACTCCAATACCTTGACTTTGTTGCCCTTAAGCCATTTTGCCACAACTTTGGAAGTATGCTTGGGGTCATTGTCCATTTGGAAGACCCATTTGCGACCAAGCGTTAACTTCCTGACTGATGTCTTGAGATGTTGCTTCAATGTATCCACATAATTTTTGTTCTTCATGATGCTGTCTATTTTGTGAGGTGCACCAGTCCTCCTGCAGCAAAGCACCCCCACAACATGATGCTGCCACCCCCGTGCTTCATGGTTGGGATGATGTTCTTCGGCTTGCAAGCATCCCCCTTTTTCCTCCAAACATAACGATGGTCATTATGGCCAAACAGTTCTATTTTTGTTTCATCAGACAAGAGGACATTTCTCCAAAAAGTACAATCTTTGTCCCCATGTGCAGTTGCAAACCGTAGTCTGGCTTTTTTATGGTGGTTTTGGAGCAGTGGCTTCTTTCTTGCTGAGCGGCCTTTCAGGTTATGTCGATATAGGGCTCATTTTACTGTGGAAATAGATACTTTTGTACCTGTTTCCTCCAGCATCTTCAAGGTACTTTGCTGTTATTCTGGGATTGATTTGCACTTTTCGCACTAAAGTACGTTCATCTCTAGGAGACAGAGCTCGTCTCCTTCCTGAGTGGTATGACGGCTGCGTGGTCCCTTGGTGTTTATACTTGCGTACTATTGTTTGTACAGATGAACGTGGTACCTTCAGGCATTTGGAAATTGCTCCCAAGGATGAACCAGACTTGTGGAGGTCTACAATTTTTTTCTGAGGTCTTTGCTGATTTCTTTTCATTTTCCCATGTTGTCAAGCAAAGATGCACTGAGTTTGAAGGTAGGCCTTGAAATACATCCACAGTTACACCTCCAATTGACTCAAATTATATCAATTAGCCTATCAGAAGCTTCTAAAGCCATTACATAATTTTCTGGAATTTTCCAAGCTGTTTAAAGGCACAGTCAACTTACTGTATGTAAACTTCTGACCCACTGGAATTGTTATACAGTGAATTATAAGTGAAATAATCTGTCTGTAAACTATTGTTGGAAAAATTACTTGTGTCATGCACAAAGTAGATATCCTAACCGACTTGCCAAAACTATAGTTTGTTAACAAGAAATTTGTTGAGTGGTTGAAAAACTAGTTTTAATAACTCCAACCTAAGTGTATGTAAACTTCAGACTTCAACTGTATGTATCTTCGTCTTGGATCACCACCAACTGTTCGATTTTAAAAATACTCTGATCTTGTAGATTATTTAGGCACATGTTAGTGTTAGGAAAGTATGTATTAATCATTAAAGCCTTTAGAGCCTTTACGCATCATCTTGAAAGCTGTCATATTCAAGTTCAATCCATGGAATATTGGAAGGTGGAAGATAGTGTACAATAGGGGTTAAACAATAGTCCTATAAATCTACCCTAATTCTCACTAATCATGGAACTGTATGACAACGGTCCAGTCGTGGTGAACGGTCCGTCAGGCTCCTGGTTGAAACTGCTACGTGTGGTCTGAGTTCCATAATGATTACAATAGGCTTCATGTACTAAATGATTGCTCAACATTAGCCTAATATGATCCAGTACTGCTAGTACACCATCAGGAACAACTACACAGACGTGACAGAGGAAAGAAAGGTCAACGGAATGCAATGATGCAAAATGGAAGCTACAAATGTTAGGAAAACGAACGTTAAAGTGACCATTATAAATGAATGTGGGTACTGTTGACGGTGGCATCCGATAGTGGATAATATTTAACATGATATAAAAAATTGTAAAATGAAACAGAGAGAAGCCTGGGCTATAATTAAAACATTCTAAAACACATTCTTCACCTCGGCAGGTCCTACAAAAGCCTATAGCTCAGGTGTCCAAATTTCCTCCACGTAAATTATTAGGGCACGCAATAAAAATTCGGAATAACGGCAGAGCTATTTTATAGCCTATTTCACTGTGGAAAATGGTCACCAATACATGTCATGTTGCTATGATTTTCAGTTTGCTTCCATACGGCTGCTTACATATTCATCTCCAGGGATCATAAGATTTAAAAAAAAAAAATCTTTAACAATTGCTATGTGTATTCACAATCCGTTTCTCCAAAAGGATTACTCATTTACCTAGCTCTTATCAATAGCTCTTATCAATAGCTCTTATCCATTTTAAAATGACAGTGTATGGCGAATGCTGTTATTTCTATTGGGGGGGAAAAGAAAGAAGAGGCTTTTTTCCACATGGGACCGGCAAGTTCGTTCGACCTTATTCAGGGTTTCCTCACGCGTAAAGCTGGTGTAATTTATGAGGGAGTTAAGCCACATTCTAACCTTGACTTATGTGTAGACCGTAAGGCGCTATCTACAGAGAGTAGTACGTACGACCCAGTACACCACTGGGGTCAAGCTCCCTGCCATCGGAATAGGATTTTATTGCAATGACAGGCATGACTCAGGCCTGTACTCTACACAGACCGGTGCACCATGACCAATCAGAGCTGCAGTAGGCCTATATGCAAATAAACCATTTCCATATATGGATTTGTGCCATTCACTTTGAACTGGACTGTGTTTACAGCATGAGCGGTCGCGATTGTTATGCACTTTTGTTTTTGTTGATCAAAGCGAGAGCTGCATGTAGCCATGTGGGCACATTTGTTCATATCCTTAGCTAGTTAACTTAGCCCAGTTATAGATCATTTGAAGTAAGCAATGTGGGAGTGATTGCTTCCTACAAGAGCGCTAAACGTCTTTGAAAAGCGAGTCAGGTAAAAATGTGCAGTGTTGTGTTTTGAGACAGGCTTGAACAAGCTAAGTAGCCAATAGGCAGAGGGTGGCATAATTTGTCTGATTCTCTGTAATAATGGGATGGGAATAATAATGCATTTTATTTTCTAAAGTGGTTTCTTGCATCAAACAACACAACAAAATGTTCAGACATGTCCTTGTCTGAAGGACAAGTGGATAAACAGGTTAATGTCAAGCCCTGCATGTTTTTTTTTCTTCTCAAAAGTCTCATGAAATGTAGGCCTACATTGATCACCATACATTGTCTGTAAATTTAAAAGGGGTACAGCCTCAGTGTTCACAGTAAACGCACACCGGAAGTTGCACAGAATTTGTGTATGCTACAACATTCTAGTGTGCGCTCAGCAGAGCTGAAATTTGCTCAGTGCCAAAAAAAAATGAGAGTGAACATTGCCTAGAAGACAAGGTAAAGTGTAAGATTTGTTTTATGGGACAGTAAAGGGGCCATATAAATCCATCGCCAGAGCTCCTCTGGGCTCAGCTGATCATAACACTGTATATCTCGTTCCCACCTACAAACCTGTCCTGAAGAGAGGTTCAGCCACATCAAAGAGAGAAAGAGGCCTGATGGTACTGGAGCCTGATGGTTCTGGAGCCTGATGGTTCTGGAGCCTGATGGTATTGGAGCTTGATGGTATTGGAGCCTGATGGTTCTGGAGCCTGATGGTTCTGGAGCCTGATGGTATTGGAGCCTGATGGTATTGGAGCTTGATGGTTCTGGAGCCTGATAGTATTGGAGCCTGATGGTACTGGAGCCTGATGGTTCTGGAGCCTGATGGTTCTGGAGCTTGATGGTATTGGAGCTTGATGGTATTGGAGCTTGATGGTTCTGGAGCCTGATGGTACTGGAGCCTGATGGTTCTGGAGCCTGATGGTTCTGGAGCCTGATGGTTCAGGAGCCTGATGGTTCTGGAGCCTGATGGTACTGGAGCCTGATGGTTCTGGAGCCTGATGGTACTGGAGCCTGATGGTATTGGAGCCTGATGGTTCTGGAGCCTGATGGTTCTGGAGCCTGATGGTTATGGAGCCTGATGGTTCTGGAGCCTGATGGTTCAGGAGCCTGATGGTATTGGAGCTTGATGGCACTGGAGCTTGATGGTTCTGGAGCTTGATGGTTCTGGAGCCTGATGGTACTGGAGCCTGATGGTACTGGAGCCTGATGGTTCTGGAGCCTGATGGTACTGGAGCCTGATGGTACTGGAGCCTGATGGTTCTGGAGCCTGATGGTTCAGGAGCCTGATGGTATTGGAGCTTGATGGCACTGGAGCTTGATGGTTCTGGAGCTTGATGGTTCTGGAGCCTGATGGTACTGGAGCCTGATGGTACTGGAGCCTGATGGTTCTGGAGCCTGATGGTATTGGAGCCTGATGGTTCTGGAGCCTGATGGTACTGGAGCCTGATGGTTCTGGAGCCTGATGGTATTGGAGCCTGATGGTTCTGGAGCCTGATGGTACTGGAGCCTGATGGTTCTGGAGCCTGATGGTATTGGAGCCTGATGGTATTGGAGCCTGATGGTTCTGGAGCCTGATGGTACTGGAGCCTGATGGTACTGGAGCCTGATGGTATTGGAGCCTGATGGTATTGGAGCCTGATGGTACTGGAGCCTGATGGTTCTGGAGCCTGATGGTATTGGAGCCTGATGGTACTGGAGCCTGATGGTTCTGGAGCCTGATGGTATTGGAGCCTGATGGTACTGGAGCCTGATGGTTCTGGAGCCTGATGGTTCTGGAGCCTGATGGCACTGGAGCTTGATGGTATTGGAGCCTGATGGTATTGGAGCCTGATGGTATTGGAGCCTGATGGTTCTGGAGCCTGATGGTATTGGAGCCTGATGGTATTGGAGCCTGATGGTTCTGGAGCCTGATGGTACTGGAGCCTGATGGTTCTGGAGCCTGATGGTATTGGAGCCTGATGGTACTGGAGCCTGATGGTACTGGAGCCTGATGGTACTGGAGCCTGATGGTACTGGAGCCTGATGGTACTGGAGCATCTTGAGGGATGTAAGACCCATACCGGACTACTATTTGTTGACACCAAGAGGGCGTGTACTTTCCCCTCTGTAGTTTGTACTGTACACTAGTGATGGTCAGAGTAATAACGATTCTAGACATATTATTAGGTTTACTGACGACTCATTTATCGCGAGTCTTTTACTGGATGAGGAGGTGAGCCATGGGCCAGTGGTGGAAGAATTCTGTAGGATGGTGTGACCGCTCCTACTTAGAACTGAATGTCAAGAAAACCAAGGATATGGCTATTGATTTCCTGAGGAGCTCACAAGACTGATAGATGGTGAGCCAGTGGAGACTGTTGATCGATACAAATATCTTGGCACTTTCCTTGACAGCCAGCTGAATTTTGAGTCCGATGTTATCTGTGTAAACGGATATGCTCTCTGTGCAAAGGGAAATCAGCGCTTGTTCTTCCTGAGGGAACGCCGAGGTTTCTGGGTAAATAAAGCGCTGATGAACGTCAGTTACACGTCATTCACTGAATCCATTGTAGCGTTCACTATGATCTGTTGTTCAAGAGGAAAGAACAGGCTGGATAACGTTGTTAAACTAAGTAGCAGGATCGTTGGTATGAACTTAACTGGCCTTTCTCGCCTGTATCAGTCGTACGGAAGAAGGAGCCATCCATTCTGAGGGACTCACAGCATCCCTAATTTGCCTAATTGATGTTGTTTTCTTCAGAGCTCAGATACAGGATGAACTCCGCTTCATGCCAGCTGCTATCAGCTTCCTCAATTAGATGTAGTAGTACTGTTAGTTGTGTACATATTGCTGTATATTGATCTTGTGTATATTTATTGTAGTGTGTAAATTGTGTTTTTACTACCTGCTGCAAAATGAATGAATCCTAGTCCCGCACCTACAGTAAAAGCGTACTCAATGCAGATGATCCATTAAAAGTGCGTTTTAGTCTAGGAATTGGCCTTATCAAGGTCTGGGGAAACTGTCCTTTTTATGTTTAGCGAAGCAGAGATAAAGTGTTCTACTCTGAAAGAGGGTTTTGAGTCTGGCTTTAGTGTGCAGAACAATTGGTATCAATCAAGTTGATTGGCAGACGTTGGAGGATCATTTAATGGGAGAAAAGGCTACTTCGGTAATTGGAGCTGACGTGTGCTGCTATAGTCATCGACTAACTAGAATTGTCCAAGTATGGAAGGCAGCTAAGCAACGAAGCCATTCTTTCTCGAGTTGTCCCCAGTGGTGTAAAGTACTTAAGTAAAAATACTTTAAAGTACTACTTAAGTAGATTTAATTTATAATAACATCTTCATATATAAACATCAATGTCATGTGATTTAAGAAAAATCCTATCCACATCTAAATGAAAATGATACAAACCTAAAAAACATACTTCTATTGCCAACTATTTATTTAACCTTTATTTAACTAGGTAAATCAGTTAAGAACAAATTCTTATTTTCAATGACGGCCTACCGGGGAACAGTGGGTTAACTGCCTTGTTCAGGTGCAGAACGACAGATTTTTACCTTGTCAGCTCGGGAATTTGATCTTGCAACCTTTCGGTTACAAGTCCAACGCTCTAACCACTAGGCTACCTGCCGCCTCTACGCTCTAACCACTAGGCTACCTGCCGCCTCTACACTCTAACCACTAGGCTACCTTCCTCCCCTAACAATGTAAAAATATCCGACATAAAGCCAACAAATAAAAACATTGCAGCCGGCAGGTAGAAAATATCCTGATAAAAAATAAATATCCTATAAATCACATTAGCTACACATGGACTGTCTGCAACGAACTTGATACATTTTATCAACTGTTAACGGGGGGGACCGGCCTGGCACATTGTATAAAATATTCTGGGCCCTCAGAGTTTCCCTGCCAGTGAGCTCGAGACAGACACAGCTGTAGGCTATTTGATCAAGGTACAAGAAGCAGTGGTTGACTTGGACAGGAGACTCACCAGAGCTGAGTACCGACACCTCAAATGATCTACTGCTTGAGATCCTGTTTCTCTTATAGAACATTAGCTCAAAAATATTGTGGAGCTCCTGCACCTAAATATAAACAGTACCAGCACCCAAAATGAATACCAGGACCTATTTCAGTCCAAGACAAGCACTGATGAGAGGTAATCGGGTAGGCCTATTTTATTACGTTTCCACCAGATCAAAGCAGGACATTTTTCCCGTTCACGCAGAGTTGTTATCGTTATTTAACAACTGACTTTGTTTACTTTCTGTTTGAGGTGAAGAAGAAAACATTACTTTGAGAAGCTCCACAGCTCATTAGTGGTGGTGTGTTAAGCCAATCAGAAATACTATCAGATCCCCAAATGGGCACATTTATATGTCTACATTTTGCACGCAGGCCAGGTAGCCTATAGGCCATGCGTGAGCGTCCTTACTCAGAATTGACAGGAGCGCTCCAAACAAAAGACGATGACTAAATTGACAAAACTCATAAATGGAATGAAATAAACCGAAATGTGTTAGTCACAAGTGTAGCATAGGTTGTGCGCTCTGCAAACAATGTGTCCACTCCGACAATAAAAACGATAAGACTGGAATAATAATATTGAAAACAGTAACATAAATGACCTTTATCAAAGTAACAAACATTGTAGATTAGAAATGATAGGAATTAATGGTAAATGTACTACTGGTGATATATGTAATGGGGAATTGATAGACACTAACAATCAAATGCAAACAATTCACACAATGAAGTTATGAAACCGTGAATGCACAAATTGGCAGGAGTGAGTGCATTCTGGAGAGAGAAGTGCATTGTGCATCTGGGTGCTGGTAAATCAGATATCTGCATTGACCATGCAGCATTAACAATACGGCCTCAGCAGAAATCAGGGCATTCATACTTCTTGCACTTCACTGAGCAGTGCAGAACTGTTGTCAAGGAAGTGACACATTTTCTCACCTAATTTGCTTCCTAATTCTATGCAAAAGTGATGTCTTGTTTTGACTATGTTCTTTATCATAGCAGGTTGATGTAATCAGGTGTCATCTAGAGCTCTAGGACATTGGATATGGACAGAGGGGACGGATATGGACAGAGGGGACGGATATGGACAGAGGGGGCGGATATGGACAGAGGGGGCGGATATGGACAGAGGGGGCGGATATGGACAGAGGGGGCGGATATGGACAGAGGGGACGGATATGGACAGAGGGGACGGATATGGACAGAGGGGACGGATATGGACAGAGGGGACGGATATGGACAGAGGGGACGGATATGGATATGGACAGAGGGGACGGATATGGACAGAGGGGACGGATATGGACAGAGGGGACGGATATGGACAGAGGGGACGGATATGGACAGAGGGGACGGATATGGATAGAGGGGGCGGATATGGACAGAGGGGGCGGATATGGACAGAGGGGGCGGATATGGACAGAGGGGACGGATATGGACAGAGGGGGCGGATATGGACAGAGGGGGCGGATATGGACAGAGGGGCGGATATGGACAGAGGGGCGGATATGGACAGAGGGGGCGGATATGGACAGAGGGGGCGGATATGGACAGAGGGGACGGATATGGACAGAGGGGACGGATATGGACAGAGGGGGCGGATATGGACAGAGGGGGCGGATATGGACAGAGGGGACGGATATGGACAGAGGGGACGGATATGGACAGAGGGGACGGATATGGACAGAGGGGACGGATATGGACAGAGGGGACGGATATGGACAGAGGGGACGGATATGGACAGAAGGGACGGATATGGACAGAGGGGACGGATATGGACAGAGGGGACGGATATGGACAGAGGGGACGGATATGGACAGAGGGGACGGATATGGATAGAGGGGACGGATATGGATATGGATAGAGGGGACGGATATGGACCGAGGGGACGGATATGGATATGGACAGAGGGGACGGATATGGACAGAGGGGACGGATATGGACAGAGGGGACGGATATGGACAGAGGGGACGGATATGGACAGAGGGGACGGATATGGATAGAGGGGACGGGTATGGATAGATTATTTTATGTCACCTTTATTTTACCAGGTAGGCTAGTTGAGAACAAGTTCTCATTTACAACTGCGACCTGACCAAGATAAAGCACAGCAGTTCGACACATACAACAACACAAGAGTTACACATGGAATAAACAAACATACAGTCAATAATACAGTAGAAAAAAGAAAAATCTATATACAGCGTGTGCAAATGAGGTGAGATAAGGGAGGTAAGGCAATAAATAGCCCATGGTGGCGAAGCAATTACAGTATAGCAATTAGACACTGGAATGGTGGATGTGCAGAAGATTAAAGTGCAAGTAGAGATACTGGGGTGCAAAGGAGCAAGATAAATAAATAAATACATACAGTATGTGGATGAGGTAGTTGGATGGGCTGTTGACAGATGGGCTATGTACAGGTGCAGTGATCTGTGAGCTGCTCTGACAGCTGGTCTGTCAACTATCCTGTCAATGTGGATAGGGGGGTATGCTCCCTCTGCTGTTTCCTGAAGTTCATGATCTTCTCCTTTGTTTTGTTGATGTTGAGTGTGTAGTTATTTTCCTGACACCACACTCTGAGGGCCCTCACCTCCTCCCTGTAGGCCGTCTCGTCGTTGTTGGTAATCAAGCCAACCACTGTAGTGTCGTCTGCAAACTTGATGATTGAGTTGGAGGGATGCATGGCCACGCAGTCGTGGGTGAACAGGGAGTACAGGAGAGGGCTCAGAACGCACCCTTGTGGGGCCTCAGTGTTGAGGATCAGCGGGGTGGAGATGTTGTTACCTTCCCTCACCACCTGGGGCGACCCGTCAGGAAGTCCAGGACCCAGTTGCACAGGGCGGGGTCGAGACCCATGAACAGCATTCTTACATAGGTATTCCTCTTGTCCAGATGGGTTAGGGCAGTGTGCAGTGTGATTGCGATTGCTTCGTCTGTGGACCTATTGGGGCGGTAAGCGAATTGGAGTGGGTCTAGGGTGGCAGGTAGCATTTTGCTACACTCACATTAACATCTGCTGACCATGTGTATGTGACCAATAACATTTGATTTGGAGGTGATATGATTTTTTTGCCCACATGCTTCCAAAATGGGCAAAAATAGCTTTTAAAAAAACAATTTCTCAAGCAAGACTTTTGCTAGGACTGTCTGGGAGTGGTATTAGTAGGGGAAGCGAAACATTTAAACTAGATGTTATTGGACGAGAAGTTTGGAACTCTCTTTGTTATCGGTCTATTAACCAATTTACCGCAATGGGATGTCACCACTCCCGCCCATGCAAACCTGCTGATTTAGAAGGTCCTGTGTGGATTGTATTTTCAATCAGCAACTGTCAGGGAATAACACAGATAAAATGTTTTTACACGTCTACAGTGTTAGTTTCATCAGCTGTTGTACAATATGATACAAAAACACAGGAAAAACGACATTTTGACTGCATTGGACCTTTAAAGCACAACAGCATGATATGATCCTTGACTAGTAACTTCTGACGGAAGTGAGTGCTACGGGGCGATTAGTCGTTTAGCTCAGTTACCTTAGCCTTCTTGGGAACAGGAACAATGGTGGCCCTCTTGAAGCATGTGGGAACAGCAGACTGGGATAGGGATTGATTGAATATGTCCATAAACACACCAACCAGCTGGTCTGCGCATGCTCTGAGGACGCGGCTAGGGGATGAGAACAGTGTTTGTCAGTGATAGATGTCTGTCAGCTTGCTTTTTAGTTATTGTATCTGTCAAACACTAATGCACTGTCTGGTGTATATCTATTTACCCTGAGAGAGAGAGAGAGAGAGAGGGAGAGAGAGGGATGGAGAGTGAGAGACACCAGGCAGATGTACCCTCCATTCCTCCAGCTAACCATCTAACCGTTTGCGGTGCCTGAAAATTAAAGTGCTTGTGGCTCATCATCTAATTTAACCACCCTCCCCTCTCTCTTCTCTCCCCACCCACTCTCTCCACCACCCCTCCCCTCTCCCCCTGTACAATACAGAGAGTGCTGTGATTGGTTTATGGAAAGAAGAACAGTGGCGGGGCAATATTCCTCCACATTACTAAAGCTTTAGCTGTGACTGTGAGTTCTGAGCAACAACACAAGGTCTTAAGTGCTCTCCTGGCAGCCCTGTGTTGCTATAAGAAGCTCGGTGGGGCACAATTCAGGTATGTTTAGGAATACAGTACATCACACTAAGGCATTGGGCTGTTATTGAGATGAGCCAGGACAAGGTGTCGATGCGGTAGAGATTTGGATGTTGTAACCTGGTGTACAGCGGTTAAACCGTGTTTTAATCAGATCTGGATGTGGTAACCTGGTGTACAGCGGTTAAACCGTGTTTTAATCGGATCTGGATGTGGTAACCTGGTGTACAGCGGTTAAACCGTGTTTTAATCAGATCTGGATGTTGTAACCTGGTGTACAGCGGTTAAACCGTGTTTTAATCAGATCTGGATGTGGTAACCTGGTGTACAGCGGATAAACCGTGTTTTAATCAGATCTGGATGTGGTGTACAGCGGATAAACCGTGTTTTAATCAGATCTGGATGTGGTAACCTGGTGTACAGCGGATAAACCGTGTTTTAATCAGATCTGGATGTGGTGTACAGCGGATAAACCGTGTTTTAATCAGATCTGGATGTGGTAACCTGGTGTACAGCGGTTAAACCGTGTTTTAATCAGATCTGGATGTGGTAACCTGGTGTACAGCGGTTAAACCGTGTTTTAATCATGTTCAACAACATCTGCTCTATATACTGCAGACATTCCGGGTACTCCCTCACCTGGGGGTGATACGGTTTGAACTGGTCCAACGAAAGAACCGTGTTCAACTTTCTCAGTCGTTATCCACCTGTTCCAAGCTTTGTTATGGCTTGTTAGGAGTAATACTCTATCATATGAAATACTTCATTCTTTTATTATTCTTTTTTTTATATAAATACAAATATGAATGTTATTTTAAAGTAGTTTTAAGTGTAGGTTGATGATGTACTACAGTAGACTAACCCACATGGCTGTTATACACCCAGGTCCAGTGTGCTTTGACTAACTGCCCATTCGGTGCAGTGACCCAAGGCAACAACATCAAGCGGCAAGTAGAATTTTTCTTGACGAGTATACAGTTACAGGTTCAAGCTATTTCTGGTATTTTAAGTGGTCCCTGACCATGCCTGACCATGCCTGACCATTCCCTCGGCTATTGTCAAAGACTTATAACATAAGTGATTCACAGACAGTCTGACATTGAACACATGCATCAGACTTGACTCTGAAAACAGATACTGACCCCCATAGTGTGCCAAGTCAATACTTTTCATCAGAACTAACTAAAGCAATATGTGAGGTAATATACACTTTCATTAGATTGTATAGAATCCTATAAGTCATACAGTATATATATATATAAATACATAAAAAAGCAAATATATAATAAAGGTCTAATTATTTACACTAAATTGCACATCAGTGTATGATATGCAGTATGATCGCTATTACGGAAGTGTTAGCTACCATTTATATATCATTCCTATATACAATTTTACAACTATTAGTGGCTTCTCACTATAAAGGCCCAATGCAGCCGCTTTTATCTCAATATCAAATCATTTCTGGGTAAATGTGAATTACCTTACAGATAGATTTCTGTTAAAATGGGCAAAAATAGCTTTTAAAACAAACAATTTCTCAAGCAAGACTTTTGCTAGGACTGTCTGGGAGTGGTATTAGTAGGGGAAGCGAAACATTTAAACTAGATGTTATTGGACGAGAAGTTTGGAACTCTCTTTGTTATCGGTCTATTAACCAATTTACCGCATGGTGATGTCACCGCTCCCGCCCATGCAAACCTGCTGATTTAGAAGGTCCTGTGTGGATTGTATTTTCAATCAGCAACTGTCAGGGAATAACACTGATAAAACGCTTTCACACGTCTACAGTGTTAGTTTCATCAGCTGTTGATACAAAACACTGAAAAAAACTACATTTTGACTGCATTGGACCTTTAAAGCACAACAGCATTCACATTTCTCTCCTCTGTCATAATATGGAACAAACTGAATCCTGTCAACAAAGAGTGCTTATTGTATATTTGTTTGTGTATTATTTTATTGTATATTATGATATATAATTCGATTTTAAACATAGAACTATAGTTTGTGGGCTCTGACTAACTCTACGTATAATGATACCTAGTTGTCATGCTGTAGAGAAAAAAAATGGATTAACTCAGAACTATGATCGGATTTTAAATCTAAACAAAGATAACAGAGAAGTGTTAATTAATCAAACTATATACACTGAATAACATCATATTATACACATGAACAACACAACTATTGAGACTGTATTGTCATCTCTATTTGCCATGTCTTTAACCAAAGCCTAAAGGATTGTGTGTGTGTCCACAGCCGTGGAAGGAAGTTAAAGTAATTCCGCTGCCTAAAAATAGAAAAAGCACCCTTTGCTGGCTCTAACAGCAGCCCAATCAGTTTGCTTCCTGTTTAGTAAACTGATGGAGGGATTTGTGTTTTGAACAAATGCAATGCTATTTTTCAGAGCACAAGTTAACTACTGACGTTCAGCATGCATATAGAGAAGGGCACTCAACTGGTACTGCTCTGACTCAGACGACTGATGATTTGGTTAAAAATAAATGGTTAATAAGATGTTAGTTGGAGCTGTAGAGTTAGATTTAAGAGTAGCCTTTGATGTTATTGATCATAAATTGTTATTGAAGAAACTAATTTGCTATGGTTTTATATCCCCTGCCATCACATGGTTTGAGTTATTTATCCAATAGAACCCAGTGAGTGTTCTCCAATTTGAAGCTTCTCTAACATCACATATATATATATATATATATATATATATATATATATATATATATATATATACCATGCGGTGTCCCTCAGGGCTGTTGCCTTGGGCCGTTACCCTTCTCTATTTCTGCAAATGATTTGCCACTGGTCTTAGACAAAGCTAGAATGACTATGTATTTTGGATATGATTCCACACTCTACATGCCAGCACCCAAAGCCAGTGAGCTCACTGATATTTTAGATAAGGAGTTACAATCAGAATGGGTGATTTAATAATAAACTGTTCTTATACAATACATCTAAAACCAAAATCATTGTATTTGGTTCATTCTCTAAGACCTAAACCTCAACTGGAGTCGTGTATAAAGGGTGTGACTATTGAACAAGTTGAGGAAGCTAAACTTCTAGTTATAACATTATCAATGATCACGGTCCAGTCATATTAACAAAGTTGTTGTGAAGATGGGGAGAGGTGTGTCTGTTATAATAAGACGTTCTGTGTTTTTGACACAAAGATCAACTGTACTAATTGTTCAGGCTCTGGTCCCCTTGATTACTGTCTGGTAATATGGTCAGGTGCAGGTAAAGAAAGACCTGGCAAAGCTGCTGCTGCCTCAGAACAGAGCAGCGCACCTTGCCCTTAACCGCACATACAGAGCTAACATCAACAACATGCATACCATGTCTTTCCTGGTCGATGGTTGACGAGAGATGAACTGCTTCTCTTGTAGTTTTGATGAGAAATATCACTGTGATGAAAAATCCAGATTGTCTGCATAATCAAATAACATTCAGCTCAGACACCCATACATACCCCACAAGACATGCCACCAGGGGTCTCTTCACCGTTCCTACATCCAAAACGAATTCACAGCAACACACAGTATTATTCAGAGCCATGATCGCGTGGAACTTCTTCCCATCTCCTATTACTCAAGAAAACAGAAAAATGACCTTTTAAAAAAAAAACAGATTAAACAACATCTCATATAACGGCAGGGATTGTGAGGGGACACACACACACTCTAACACGTACATACTTTCTGTTGTTGTATTGTTTGTATATGGTTGTATTTTAAATGTGTGTGACTGTCCTTGTGTATCAGTGTGTTTTGTTACTTGTCAAGTTTTGTGTTTCTTGTGGACCCCAGGAAGAGTAGCTGCTGCTGCTTCTGTTAAATCTAACGGGGCTCCTAGTAAACACATAAAAAGCAGATCCTGTAAACTAGATTAGAGTTAGACAGGGCATTTGTTCTGTCATTATAGAGTTTTTTTTTATAATGTGGTTTTGTTGGAATAACTCTGCAATTTTAAAGTATTGAACACAACAAACCGATTTAAACTCTTGCCGTATTGAAACATATTAAAATCTCCGTTTTAATCACATAAAATGTATCTTCATTTCAGTGGTTTTTCATGATAGTATTTTAATATCTCAGTTTGCGTTGTGACGTAATGATGTTAACTTTGGTGCCTTAAAGTTTGTCCTGTATTTCACTGTGCTTATTTAATTTTATTGATTTATTTTAATTTAACCTTTATTTAACTAGGCAAGTTATTGTGGGAGGACTGAGGAAGTTTTGTTCTCTGTATGTGGCTACTGCGGGCCCAAAGTTAACTACACACAGTAAAGATATTGTCAGGTATGTATGATGATAACAACAACGCTCGACAACAGATGTTGTTTTTTATTTCTTTGTCCTTATATAACCATACGCTTATTGTTTGAGGAGACTTTTGTTGTTCTCTATTCTTTAATCTAAAACATTTTGCAGGTCTACAACATAATAATAATCACTAACAACCGTCATATATTGCATGTGGACGTTTGTGTCCACTAATTGCTTATTCCTTCGTTATTATGGTCTTTAAATGGACTGCCTACTTGGTGGAGGGTGCTGTTATTAAGGAAGGTTAATTAGTAACCGTGTGTGTGTAACCTGAACAGGTGTTGGGGGTTGATAGTGACAGGGAGGAATAGCCTCATGCAGACACCTTTTGAGGCGTGAAACAATCTCGGGCTACAGTTACAGTATACCTTGAATAGCTTGCGGGTAATTGGCATCCACAATTGCAGTGAAGTGTGTGTGTGTGTGTGTGTGTGTGTGTGTGTTCAGGGTGGACACTTCAGAAACGATACCTGATGGTTTTGGACGTAGCTCTTTTAATACCACGCTGAACGTTCTCTGAAGGGCACTTGACCTGAATTACTGCACTAGAATAGGCTCTTAGTTTCACCAAAGTGGACTCTCTCTCTCTCTCCCCCCACTGCCAATTCATGTAGTTGTGATTGTTGTTGGAGATTGCTGACTAATGATGAGCGATTCATCTCGCTAAGATCTTTTGTTACTCCCTCTACTTGACTTCAACTGAACATCACAGCTATTGTTTTTGTTAAACCAGATTGGATCTTAATAGTGTACTATTTTAAAACGGCAGGGAATGTAGAGATAGATCGATTGTAGTGGGGGGGCTCAGACAAGAATGGCTCAAACCCCCATTGCCAGGGGGTATACAGTATGTGGTCCTGAGTCAGCTCAAACCCCCATTGCCAGGGGGTATACAGTATGTAGTCCCGAGCCAACTCAAACCCCCATTGCCAGGGGGTATACAGTATGTGGTCCTGAGTCAGCTCAAACCCCCATTGCCAGGGGGTATACAGTATGTGGTCCTGAGTCAGCTCAAACCCCCATTGCCAGGGGGTATACAGTATGTTGTCCTGAGTCAGCTCAGACCCCCATTGCCAGGGGGTATACAGTATGTGGTCCTGAGTCAGCTCAAACCCCCATTGCCAGGGGGTATATGTTGCCCTGAGTCAGCTCAAACCCCCATTGCCAGGGGGTATACAGTATGTGGTCCTGAGTCAGCTCAAACCCCCATTGCCAGGGGGTATACAGTATGTGGTCCTGAGTCAGCTCAAACCCCTATTGCCAGGGGGTATATGTGGTCCTGAGTTGGCTCAAACCCCCATTGCCAGGGGGTATACAGTATGTAGTCCTGAGTCAGCTCAAACCCCCATTGCCAGGGGGTATATGTTGTCCTGATGTGGCTATGCTCCCACTAGACCAGACTCAATCACAATGAAAGTCACGGCTTTAAATTGACTTTTACAGACAGTGTGGGGATAATATCTAATATCAAGCTAACAGAGCACAGGGCTTTGAGTGTCCTGCCTTCATCTGTCTCTCCCTCCTTGGTCTGAGAAGACTAGATGTCTCTAGGACAATAGTCACCAACCAGTCGATCGCTTAGTGACCGCAGGTCGATCTTCAAGTCATTCCTAGTCGATCACCAAACATTTCTGTGATAAAGCCAACGATAGAGACTACGATAAAGTCAACGTTAGAGGCTGTGATAAAGCCAACGTTAGAGGCTGTGATAAAGCCAACGTTAGAGGCTGTGATAAAGCCAATGATAGAGGATGTGATAGAGGATGTGCTAGGGGCTGTGTTAGAGTCTGTGATAAAGCCAACGATAGAGACTGTGATAGAGCCTGTGATAGAGGCTGTGATAGAGGCTGTGATAGAGGCTGTGATAGGGGCTGTGATAGAGGCTGTGATAGAGGATGTGATAGAGGGTGTGCTAGGGGCTGTGTTAGAGACTGTGATAAAGCCAACGTTAGAGTCTATGATAGAGGCTGTGCTAGGGGCTGTGCTAGGGGTTGTGATAGAGGCTGTGCTAGAGGCTGTGATAGAGGCTGTGATAAAGCCAACAATAGAGGCTGTGATAGAGGCTGTGCTAGAGGCTGTGATAGAGGATGTGCTAGGGGCTTGCTCTCCTTTTTTAAATGTTTTATTGTGTTGTGCTGTTGGTGGTAGATGCACTTGATTCAGAAGCCCTGAGCATCGGGTAAACAAAGTGTTCCCATTTTGAACCATTTAGTTTGTCTGAAATGACAAACTCTGCCTACCTGGTGAACTAGGGGATCTGTGGCTAAATCGAGTTTGCCTACTGCGCTGGCCAATCGGATAGCTCAAATCATCGTTCCTACAGCTTCCCCGGCAACAGCAGTGTTTGATACTAGCCTACATGAGATTTCAGAACTTTTAAAACCCTGACCACAGAGAGACTGTTTTTATTCAGCACTGTCAACACTGTTTTTATTCAACACTATTACAAAACATAGAACGTGCTTCTCCTTACTTCCAGTCGCGCTGCAGCTGCAATGAATGAGTAGCCAAGTGTATCGATAGCCCCGCGTTTTTATTATTATCAGCAGCTCGTCATGTCTATTTTAATATGGGAGCAAATTCCCGCAACAATGTTCCAACATCTAGTGGATAGCCTTCCCAGAAGAGTGAAGGCTGTTATAGCAGCAAAGTGGTGGGTGACCAACTCCATATTAATGCCCATGATTTTGGAATGAAATGTTTGACGAGCAGGTGTCCACATGCTGTTGGTCATGTAGCGTATGAGAAGTTACTAAAGATCTGATTTGTTAAAGTTGACATAAAACTTCTCCGTTCTGTCTAATTTCCTCTGTGTCCTAACCACTAACTCTGACCCCTCAGTTCTATCTCTAACTTTCATATAACTATCATTCTGTTCTGTCACAGGTGTGAGATCAGAGACACTCACCTGGTCTCACCTGGTTGAGGAGAGCATCCTGGAGACCCTGAAGATCAATAACCCCTCCTCTAGTCCTCTAACAGATCCGATAGGATGCTATAGGACCGATCCTAACTGTCCTTCTGCTTCCATGTTCCAAGGTATGAGATCAGAGACACTCATCTGGTTGAGGAAAGCGTTCTGGAAACCCTGAAGATCAAATCTGACTTCCTCAACTTCAAGCCACGGCCCTTTAACATGCGAGAGTTCTACGACCGGACGGGCCATGACATCAAGGACATGCTGCTGTCGTGCTACTACCGCGGGATGGAGTGCAGCGCTGAGGACTTCACTGTGGTGAGTCACCATGTAGCATCCGGTTGAAACTCTGTGATGCTAAGCTGTCTGCCCTCTGCTGGCTACGTGAACACAGCTCATCGCCATGGTGTTGTAGCATAGAGCGTAGGACTGACTGGGTCGGACCTTCCTCTATAATGGTTTTATCCGATGTAGCTGATCATCCACTTCAAAGTGGTGAGTGACATTGTAGCGCGTGCAACGGAGGTGGTTCGGTGAATTATGCTCTCGCTCTCGATCAGTAACCTTACCTGAGACCAGAAGACTTGTCTTAACGCTGCAAGGTCAATTCTAGGCTCTAGGTCAATTCTAGGTCAATTCTAGGCTCTAGGTCAATTCTAGGCTCTAGGTCAATTCTAAGGTCAATTCTAGGCTCTAGGTCAATTTTAGGCTCTAGGTCAATTCTAGGCTCTAGGTCAGTTTCAGGCTCTAGGTCAATTCTAGGCTCTAGGTCAATTTTAGGCTCTAGGTCAATTCTAGGTCAATTCTAGGCTCTAGGTCAATTCTAGGTCAATTCTAGGCTCTAGGTCAGTTTCAGGCTCTAGGTCAATTTTAGGCTCTAGGTCAGTTTCAGGCTCTAGGTCAATTTTAGGCTCTAGGTCAGTTTCAGGCTCTAGGTCAGTTTCAGGCTCTAGGTCAGTTTCAGGCTCTAGGTCAGTTTCAGGCTCTAGGTTAATTCTAGGCTCTAGGTCAGTTTCAGGCTCTAGGTCAATTTCAGGCTCTAGGTCAGTTTCAGGCTCTAGGTCAGTTTCAGGCTCTAGGTCAGTTTCAGGCTCTAGGTCAGTTTCAGGCTCTAGGTCAGTGGTCTAAAACCATCAGTTGGTGTGCTGAAGCCCCAAGTTGGTTGGAACCCAGTTGTTTCCACATATGCCAGGCAACTCTGTCCTGGTTTTTGTCTCTGTAGAATACAGCGGTGAGAAATACTGCATTTCTTCATCTGGTCTGGAAACTCTGTGAAGCTAGGTTCCCACCGCTGGCTACATTAACACAGGGCATCCCTGTGCTGTAGCATGGAGCTCCAGACCCTGCCTTTCTGTGACGGATTTATCTGATCCATCTGAACAACAATGGAGCATAGGTGGTTCAGTGAACTACGCTGTGGTGATGAGTGACCTAGCCTGAGACCTTAAGATTTGTGTTAGCTTCCCTAGCTTATGCCTAGCTTTAGGTCAGAGGGCTAACACAGTCTGGTAATGTTTATGTATCTTATGCCTAGCTTTAGGTCAGAGGGCTAACACAGTCTGGTGGTATGCAGAAGCCCTGGTTTTAAACCCAGTTGGACAAACATGTAGTAGGCTCAGTGTAGCCTCCATGTAGTAGAGTCCATGTAGCCTCCACATAGTAGAGTCCATGTAGCCTCCATGTAGTAGAGTCCATGTAGCCTCAACGTAGTAGAGTCCATGTAGCCTCCACATAGCAGAGTCCATGTAGCCTCCATGTAGTAGAGTCCATGTAGCCTCCATGTAGTAGAGTCCATGTAGCCTCCACGTAGTAGAGTCATGTAGCCTCCATGTAGTAGAGTCCATGTAGGATCCACATAGCAGAGTCCATGTAGCCTCCATGTAGTAGAGTCCATGTAGCCTCCATGTAGTAGAGTCCATGTAGTCTCCACATAGCAGAGTCCATGTAGCCTCCATGTAGTAGAGTCCATGTAGCCTCCACGTAGCAGAGTCCATGTAGCCTCCACATAGTAGAGTCCATGTAGCCTCCATGTAGCAGAGTCCATGTAGCCTCCACGTAGCAGAGTCCATGTAGCCTCCACGTAGTAGAGTCCATGTAGCCTCCACATAGTAGAGTCCATGTAGCCTCCATGTAGTAGAGTCCATGTAGCCTCCACGTAGCAGAGTCCATGTAGCCTCCACGTAGCAGAGTCCATGTAGCCTCCACGTAGCAGAGTCCATGTAGCCTCCACGTAGCAGAGTCCATGTAGCCTCCACGTAGCAGAGTCCATGTAGCCTCCACGTAGTAGAGTCCATGTAGCCTCCATGTAGTAGAGTCCATGTCGCCTCCACGTAGTAGAGTCCATGTAGCCTCCACGTAGTAGAGTCCATGTAGCCTCCACGTAGTAGAGTCCATGTAGCCTCCATGTAGTAGAGTCCATTTAGCCTCCACATAGTAGAGTCCATGTAGCCTCCATGTAGTAGAGTCCATGTAGCCTCAACGTAGCAGAGTCCATGTAGCCTCCATGTAGTAGAGTCCATGTAGCCTCCATGTAGTAGAGTCCATGTAGCCTCAACGTAGCAGAGTCCATGTAGCCTCCATGTAGTAGAGTCCATGTAGCCTCCATGTAGTAGAGTCCATGTAGCCTCCACGTAGTAGAGTCATGTAGCCTCCATGTAGTAGAGTCCATGTAGGATCCACATAGCAGAGTCCATGTAGCCTCCATGTAGTAGAGTCCATGTAGTCTCCATGTAGTAGAGTCCATGTAGCCTCCACGTAGCAGAGTCCATGTAGCCTCCACATAGCAGAGTCCATGTAGCCTCCACGTAGCAGAGTCCATGTAGCCTCCACGTAGCAGAGTCCATGTAGCCTCCATGTAGTAGAGTCCATGTAGTCTCCATATAGTAGAGTCCATGTAGCCTCCACGTAGTAGAGTCCATGTAGCCTCCATGTAGTAGAGTCCATGTAGCCTCCACATAGTAGAGTCCATGTAGCCTCCATATAGTAGAGTCCATGTAGCCTCCACGTAGTAGAGTCCATGTAGCCTCCATATAGTAGAGTCCATGTAGCCTCCATGTAGTAGAGTCCATGTAGTAGAGTCCATGTAGCCTCCACGTAGTAGAGTCCATGTAGCCTCCACGTAGTAGAGTCCATGTAGCCTCCATATAGTAGAGTCCATGTAGCCTCCATATAGTAGAGTCCATGTAGCCTCCACGTAGTAGAGTCCATGTAGCCTCCACATAGTAGAGTCCATGTAGCCTCCATGTAGTAGAGTCCATGTAGTAGAGTCCATGTAGCCTCCACGTAGTAGAGTCCATGTAGCCTCCACGTAGTAGAGTCCATGTAGCCTCCATATAGTAGAGTCCATGTAGCCTCCATATAGTAGAGTCCATGTAGCCTCCACGTAGTAGAGTCCATGTAGCCTCCACATAGTAGAGTCCATGTAGCCTCCACGTAGTAGAGTCCATGTATCCTCCATGTACAGTGAGGGAAAAAGGTATTTGATCCCCTGCTGATTTTATACGTTTGCCCACTGACAAAGAAATGATCAGTCTATAATTTTAATGGTAGGTTTATTTGAACAGTGAGAGACAGAATAGCAATAAAAAAATCCAGAAAAACGCATGTCAAAAATGTTATAAAATGATTTGCATTTTAATGAGGGAAATAAGTATTTGACCCCTCTGCAAAACATGACTTAGTACTTGGTGGCAAAACCCTTGTTGGCAATCACAGAGGTCAGATGTTTCTTGTAGTTGGCCACCAGGTTTGCACACATCTCAGGAGGGATTTTGTCCCACTCCTCTTTGCAGATCTTCTCCAAGTCATTAAGGTTTCGAGGCTGACATTTGGCAACTCGAACTTTCAGCTCCCTCCACAGATTTTCTATGGGATTAAGGTCTGGAGACTGGCTAGGCCACTCCAGGACCTTAATGTGCTTCTTCTTGAGCCACTCCTTTGTTGCCTTGGCTGTGTGTTTTGGGTCATTGTCATGCTGGAATACCCATCCACGACCCATTTTCAATGCCCTGGCTGAGGGAAGGAGGTTCTCACCCAAGATTTGACGGTACATGGCCCCGTCCATCGTCCCTTTGATGCGGTGAAGTTGTCCTGTCCCCTTAGCAGAAAAACACCCCCAAAGCATAATGTTTCCACCTCCATGTTTGATGGTGGGGATGGTGTTCTTGGGGTCATAGGCAGCATTCCTCCTCCTCCAAACACAGCGAGTTGAGTTGATGCCAAAGAGCTCCATTTTGGTTTCATCTGACCACAACACTTTAACCCAGTTGTCCTCTGAATCATTCAGATGTTCATTGGCAAACTTCAGACGGGCATGGATATGTGCTTTCTTGAGCAGGGGGACCTTGCGGGCGCTGCAGGATTTCAGTCCTTCACGGCGTAGTGTGTTACCAATTGTTTTCTTGGTGACTATGGTCCCAGCTGCCTTGAGATCATTGACAAGATCCTCCCGTGTAGTTCTGTGCTGATTCCTTACCGTTCTCATGATCATTGCAACTCCACGAGGTGAGATCTTGCATGGAGCCCCAGGTCGAGGGAGACTGACAGTTCTTTTGTATTTCTTCCATTTGCGAATCATCGCACCAACTGTTGTCACCTTCTCACCAAGCTGCTTGGCGATGGTCTTGTAGCCCATTCCAGCCTTGTGTAGGTCTACGATCTTGTCCCTGACATCCTTGGAGAGCTCTTTGGTCTTGGCCGTGGTGGAGAGTTTGGAATCTGATTGATTGATTGCTTCTGTGGACAGGTGTCTTTTATACAGGTAACAAGCTGAGATTAGGAGCACTCCCTTTAAGAGTGTGCTCCTAATCTCAGCTCGTTACCTGTATAAAAGACACCTGGATGCCAGAAATCTTTCTGATTGAGAGGGGGTCAAATACTTATTTCCCTCATTAAAATGCAAATCAATTTATAACATTTTTGACATGGGTTTTTCTGGATTTTTTTGTTGTTATTCTGTCTCTCACTGTTCAAATAAATCTACAATTAAAATTATAGACGGATCATTTCTTTGTCAGTGGGAAACGTACAAAATCAACAGGGTATCAAATACTTTTTTTTCCCTCACTGTATCTTTCATCTGAAAGCTGTATCATTAACTTCTTTGATCAACCAAAATACTCAGCCCACATCAAGTGACCTAACATGAGTTCCTGTGTCGACTACAAGGATACTGCTGTGGCTCTCCTCTCCTCTCCCTGCCCTTCACTGTCCCTCTGCTGAGGTAAAATGTTCATGGTCTGAAAGACACACCTTTCCCTATGGCCCTTAGAAACGTGTACTGCCAGGTACTGTAATGTAGTCTCTAATCTGCTGTGAGGGTCCCTGTAGTATCATAATGTACTATCATAATGTAGTATCATAATGTAGTATTATAATGTAGTATCATAATGTAGTATTATAATGTAGTATTATAATGTAGTATCATAATGTAGTATCATAATGTAGTATTATAATGTAGTATTATAATGTAGTCTCTACTCTGCTGTGAGGGTCCTGCAGTATCATAATGTAGTATCATAATTTAGTATCATAATGTAGTATCATAATGTAGTATTATAATGTAGTATCATAATGTAGTATTATAATGTAGTATCATAATGTAGTATCATAATGTAGTATTATAATGTAGTATCATAATGTAGTATCATAATGTAGTATCATAATGTAGTATCATAATGCAGTATTATAATGTAGTATCATAAGGTAGTATCATAATGTAGTATCATAATGTAGTATTATAATGTAATATCATAATGTAGTATCATAATGTAGTATCATAATGTAGTATCATAATGTAGTATTATAATGTAGTATCATAATGTAGTATTATAAGGTAGTATCATAATGTAGTATCATAATGTAGTATCATAATGTAGTATCATAATTTAGTATCATAATGTAGTATTATAATGTAGTATCATAATGTAGTATCATAATGTAGTATTATAAGGTAGTATCATAATGTAGTATCATAATGTAGTATCATAATGTAGTATCATAATGTAGTATTAAGGTAGTATCATAATGTAGTATCATAATGTAGTATCATAATGTAGTATCATAATGTAGTATTATAAGGTAGTATCATAATGTAGTATCATAATGTAGTATCATAATGTAGTATCATATTGTAGTATCATAATGTAGTATTATAATGTAGTATCATAATGTAGTCTCTACTCCTTTGTGAGGGTCACTTTAGTAATGTGATGTCTCTGTGTTTGTTTGTGATGATGTGGGATGTAATGTAGATTAGACCTGTATGGCCAACAGCTCAGCAGAGAGCACTCATTTGGTCTGTGTCCCAAATGGCACCCTATTCCCTACATAGTGCACTAGCTTTGATCAGAAGTTGTGCACTATATAGGGGATGTGATGCAATTTGAGATGCAGATCAAATGGTGTGGAAAGAGTCATCCCCTGTTACTAACACAGGCAACTTCTGGTTGTTTATGCACACACACCACACACACACACACACACACACGTATACACAGACACACAGACAGTCATAGACACCGCACACACTCACATACAGATGTGTGGTTTTTCAATGTAAATTGATTTAATCAGCTTGAAAATGATTTTAGTAGTTTGAATTGACCATTGTATTTGTTATTTTTGGGAAGTTTTGCCCTTTCAAACGGAATATGTCCAGGCCCTCACATTGACTTGATGATACTTAGGCCACTTGGTTTACGTCTGTATTCATAGAAACGGCATTTCACATCTCACTTGATGCTAGCCGCAGCATTTTGTGGAATTTGTCTCTTCCTGATTTATACAGTGCATTTGGAAAATATTCAGACCCTTTGACTTTTCCCACATTTTGTTATGTTACTGCCTTATTCTAAAATGCACACAATAAAAAAAAATCCTGAGCAATCTGAACTGAATACCCAAAAATGACAAAGCGAAAATAGGTTTTTGGAAATGTTTGCAAATTTAAAAGACAGAAGTACCTTATTTACATAAGCATTCAGACCCTTTGCTATGAAACTTGAAATTGAGCTCAGGTGCATCCTGTTTCCATTGGTCATCCTTGAGATGTATCTACAACTTGATTGGAGTCCACCTGTGGTAAATTCAATTGATTTTACATGATTTGGTAAGGCACACACCTGTCTATATAAGGTCCCACAGTTGACAGTGCATCTCAGAGCAAAAACCAAGCCATCAGGTCAAAGGAATTGTCCGTAGAGTACTGAGACAGGATTGTGTCGAGGCACAGATCTGGGGAAGGGTACCAAAACATTTCTGCAGCATTGAAAGTACCCAAGAACACAGTGGCCTCCATAATTCTTAAATGGAAGAAGTTTGGAACCACCAAGACTCTTCCTAGAGCTGGCTGCCCGGCCAAACTGAGCAATCGGGGGAGAAGTGTCTTGGACAAGGAGGTCACCAAGAACCCGATGGGCACTCTGACAGAGCTCCAAGGGATGGGAGAAACTTCCAGAAGGACAACCATCTCTGCAGCACTCCACCAATCAGGCCTTTATGGTAGAGTGGCCAGATGGAAGCCACTCCTCAGTAAAAGGCACATGACAGCCCGCTTGGAGTTTGCCAAAAGGCACCTAAAGGACTATCAGACCATGAGAAACAAGATTCTCTGGTCTGATGAAACTAAGATTGAACTCTTTGGCCTGAATGCCAAGTGTCACGTCTGGAAGAAACCTGGCAACATCCCTATGATTAAGCATGGTGGGTGTTAGCATGCTAGCATGCTGTGGGGATGTTTTTCAGCAGCAGGGACTGGGATACTAGTCAGGATTGAGGGAAAGATGAACAGAGCAAAGTACAGCGATATCCTTGATGAAAACCTGCTCCAGAGCGGACAGGACCTCATACTGGGGTGAAGGTTCACCTTCCAACAAGACAACAACCCTAAGCACACAGCCAAGACAGCCAACGCAGAAGTGGCTTTGGGACAAGTCTCTGAATGTCCTTGAGTGGCCCAGCCAGAGCCCGGACATGAACCTGATCAAACATCTCTGGAGAGACCTGAAAATAGCTGTGCAGCGACGCTCCCCATCCAACCTGACCGAGCTTGAGAGGATCTACAGAGAAGAATGGGAGAAACTCCCCAAATTCAGGTGTGCCAAGCTTGTAGCGTCATACCCAAGAAGACTTGAGGCTGTAATCACTGCCAAAGGTGCTTCAACAAAGTATTGAGTAATAGTTATGTAAATGAGTACTTATGTAAATGTGATATTTCTGTTTTTCATTTTTAATCAATTTGCTAAAATAAATAAAATAGTTACTGTTTTTACTTTGTCATTATTGGGTATTGTGTGTAGATTGATGAGGGGGGAAAAAACGATGTAATCAATTTAAGAATAAGAAAATCCAAATGCACTGTATGTTCTTGGATGTCTGTGTGTCTCAATTCATCTCTCCTCCATATTGACTTGTACGCTGACAGTACTGAACACGGGCACACTCACACACTAGTGTGATACCAGAAGGACTGATTTTTCAATAGAAAAACAATAATATTGGATGTTCTAAGTCTACAACGATGCTTAAACCACATCAGGAGACCACTTTTGAGGTCTGGGAAAAACCTATGAAATTTTGATTTTTGAGTGTAGTTACCCTTGTTTCTGTAGCACAGCCACCTAGCACTGTTGTTGGCTTAGCGCTGTTTCTGTAGCACAGGCACCTAGCACTGTTGTTGGGTTAGCGCTGTTTATGTAGCACAGGCACCTAGCACTGTTGTTGGCTTAGCGCTGTTTCTGTAGCACAGGCACATAGCACTGTTGTTGGCTTAGCGCTGTTTCTGTAGCACAGGCACCTAGCACTGTTGTTGGGTTAGCGCTGTTTATGTAGCACAGGCACCTAGCACTGTTGTTGGGTTAGCGCTGTTTCTGTAGCACAGGCACCTAGCACTGTTGTTGGCTTAGCGCTGTTTCTGTAGCACAGGCACCTAGCACTGTTGTTGGGTTAGCGCTGTTTCTGTAGCACAGGCACCTAGCACTGTTGTTCGGTTAGCGCTGTTTCTGTAGCACAGGCACCTAGCACTGTTGTTGGGTTAGCGCTGTTTCTGTAGTGCATTTGTGATGGAGTTTTCAAAACAAATGCCCACAGGATTGATGCAAATAATCAGGTAGGCATATAAGATACTTTGTAGTTAACTTTTAATTGATTACTTTTAAGGTTATTGGGGAAAGTATTTTCATCTGCCTGAAGACGGTTATCATTAGCATCGCTAACGGCTACACAAAGTGGTAGACATCACACACAGACAGAGTCATTCCTGTGCTGTCACCTCTTCAGAAAGTTGCAGGGAATATAAAAATCACTGATGCATTCGGTTCACGAATTGTGATATGCCTACACTTGAGCAAATTTAATACATTTTCTAATAAGTTCAATACATTTCAGTTGATTTTCCAAAACGTACGACACATATGATAGAACAACCGACGGTAACAAATTCAAATACCGGTCCATTTTTTCACGTTATAGTATTGGGAAAAAAAGTACCAACGTTTTGGTACAC
>NC_042970.1:7244676-7272176 GCF_901001165.1 Salmo trutta | reverse complement strand
AAATATATAAATGTAATATTTGTCCTTTTTTGCCTGCTGCATCCCAATATTACAACCCTCAGGTAACTGCTCTGACTCCAGGCTCCTATTAGTAACAGCGAGTGACAGTAAGGTGAGGTGAGGTAAGTTCAGCTATAATGTAATGTAAGGTAAGGTAAGGTAAGGTAGTCTAAGGTGCACTTGCCAAATAAGTGTTTGACTTTTTTTAGTTACAGCACTAGTTGTTAAATACATACAAATTGATTTACTAGGCATATCTAGACTCACACAGCTCAAAAGTCCAGTCTTTCCCCTAGCTTCATTTCCAAGTGGGGCATCCTGCCTCTACAATGATAGGGGAATAGGGGAAATAGGGGAAACAGGGGGAATAGGGGGAATAGGGGAAACACGGCATGAGTTACCTCCATCTTCTCAGCTGATAACCTGTAATGATCATGAGTCTACACTGACTATACAAAACATTAAGAACACCTGCTCTTTCCATGACATAGACTGACCAGGTGAATCCAGGTGAAAGCTACGATCCCTTATTGATGTCACTTGCTAAATCCACTTCAATCAGTGTAGATGAAAGGGAGGAGACATGTTAAAGAAGGACTTTAAAGCCTTGAGACAACTGAGACATGGATTGTGTCTGTGTGTCATTCAGAGGGTGAATGGGCAAGACAAGACATTGAAGTGCCTTTAAACAGGGTATGGTAGTAGGTACCAGGCACACTGGTTTGTGTCAAGAACTGCAACACTGTTGGGTTTTTCACACTCAACAGTTTCCTGTGTGTATCAAGAATGGTCCACTACCTAAAGGACATCCAGCCAACTTCACACACCTGTGGGAAGCATTGGAGTGAAAATGGGCCAGCATCCCTGTGGAACACTTTCGACACCTTGTAGAGTCCATGTCCTGACGAATTGAGGCTGTTCCTTGGGGGGGGGGGGGGGGGGCGCAACTCAATATTAGGCTATAATGAACATGAGTCTATAATGACCTTGTATCTTGACTACAGACTGCTCCTCAATTTGGGATTATTTTTCACAGTCCTCTCTGGGCTATATAGAAGTAGATCCGTTTCACAGCCCCCTCCCAGTCCTCTCTGGGATCTAATGAAGTAAGAAGAGCTCAAAGATGCCTGGGAAAGCCACACACAGAGAGACAGACATGCACTCAGACAGACACTCAGACAGGCACGCACTCAGACAGGACTCAGACAGGATTCAGACAGGCATGCACTCAGACAGACATGCACTCAGACAGACACTCAGACAGGCACGCACTCAGACAGGACTCAGACAGGATTCAGACAGGCATGCACACAGACAGACACTCAGACAGACACTCAGACAGACACTCAGACAGGCACGCACTCAGACAGGCATGCACACAGACAGGCATGAACTCAGACAGGAAACAGACAGGCATGCACCGAGACAGGACTCAGACAGCACTCAGACAGCACTCAGACAGGACTCAGACAGGACTCACAGGCAATCACCAGCAAAATGAACACTTTTGTGGTGTCATGAAATGGCTGGGAAATCATTTTGATTACGGATGCTCTGTTCTCTGCTCTAATCCTTTTATGATATACAAATGTGGATGAATTCAAAGAGCGTAGTTCATTTTAGATCTCAGTTACAGTACTATTTAGTATCAAATATGCAAATGATATTTTCTCCAGTCCTCATCTGTTTTTGACACGTCTGTTTTTATCACCATACTCCTCTGTCTTCCCTCCTCTCTTCAGTCCTCCTCCGTTCTCCCTTCTCCTCTTCCTCCCTCCATTCCTCCTGCCCTCCCTCTTCACCTTCTCTTTTACTGCTGTTTTTAATAGCATTTCCAGTCTCATCCAAGAGCTGCTAGCGGGATGATTCTGCCGTTCTACTTGGCCTGTAGCCTGTGATTCCAACCCCTCCCCCTCCCCCAGACCAGATCAATCCATTCTCTATTACTGTGGTAATTTAGCCATCAATTAGGAGACAGACATGCCGCTGCTGAGTAATGAATACATCTCTAATGAACAAAAGTGTTTCCTGTAGAGATGAAGGAACGTACCTGACTGACTGGAGGAACGATGGATCATTAATGATGGCCAGTCATTCCCTGTCATCATAGTGAGCTCTGTGTATTTCTGTGTTTCATCTGAACCAGGCCTTTCCAACTCCAGTGTTCCTGGAAACCTACCTTCCTGTAGGGGTTCTCTCCAACTCCAGTGTTCCTGGAAACCTACCTTCCTGTAGGGGTTCTCTCCATCCTCAGTGTTCCTGGAAACCTACCTTCCTGTAGGGGTTCTCTCCAACTCCATTGTTCCTGGAAACCTACCTTCCTGTAGGGGTTCTCTCCAACTCCAGTGTTCCTGGAAACCACTTTCCTGTAGGGGTTCTCTCCAACCCCAGTGTTCCTGGAAACCTACCTTCCTGTAGGGGTTCTCTCCATCCTCAGTGTTCCTGGAAACCTACCTTCCTGTAGGGGTTCTCTCCAACCCAGTGTTCCTGGAAACCTACCTTCCTGTAGGGGTTCTCTCCAATCCCAGTGTTCCTGGAAACCTACCTTCCTGTAGGGGTTCTCTCCAACTCCAGTGTTCCTGGAAACCTACCTTCCTGTAGGGGTTCTCTCCATCCTCAGTGTTCCTGGAAACCTACCTTCCTGTAGGGGTTATCTCCAACTCCAGTGTTCCTGGAAACCTACCTTCCTGTAGGGGTTCTCTTCAACTCCAGTGTTCCTGGAAACCTACCTTCCTGTAGGGGTTCTCTCCAACTCCAGTGTTCCTGGAAACCTACCTTCCTGTAGGGGTTCTCTCCAACTCCAGTGTTCCTGGAAACCTACCTTCCTGTAGGGATTCTCTCCAACTCCAGTGTTCCTGGAAACCTACCTTCCTGTAGGGGTTCTCTCCAACTCCAGTGTTCCTGGAAACCTACCTTCCTGTAGGGGTTCTCTCCATCCTCAGTGTTCCTGGAAACCTACCTTCCTGTAGGGGTTCTCTCCATCCTCAGTGTTCCTGGAAACCTACCTTCCTGTAGGGGTTCTCTCCAACCCCAGTGTTCCTGGAAACCTACCTTCCTGTAGGGATTCTCTCCAACTCCAGTGTTCCTGGAAACCTACCTTCCTGTAGGGGTTCTCTCCAACTCCAGTGTTCCTGGAAACCTACCTTCCTGTAGGGATTCTCTCCAACTCCAGTGTTCCTGGAAACCTACCTTCCTGTAGGGGTTCTCTCCATCCTCAGTGTTCCTGGAAACCTACCTTCCTGTAGGGATTCTCTCCATCCCCAGTGTTCCTGGAAACCTACCTTCCTGTAGGGGTTCCCTCCAACCCCAGTGTTCCTGGAAACCACCTTCCTGTAGGGGTTTTGTCATGACGTTGGCCTCTTTGGGTACAGGGCTATCAGTTGACCCCCTCCCCTTTGTACCATCCCCCAACATACCTTCCCCCCAACCCAGGCCCTGTGTGAAAGGGTTGTAAAAACTCTAAGAGGAGAATCTCCTATCACATGTTTCATAGAGAGACAAAGGAAATTCTTCCAACTCATAGAATTGGAGAACCGAACGACATTTGTGTTCTGGAGAAGGTATGGAAGATTGGTGAAGAATCCAGCTACGAACTGGTCCGCTTGGTACAATTTTGTGATACTCAGAAGAGACAACATAGCCATATTACCATAAAACTGTTTATATAATAGCCTCAGCGATGAGACTTGCATCATAATGGTTGTATAAAATGTATTAATAAGGATAAAGCTATTTGTAATACATTGAGATGCTATGTACTGATGGTAATGTGATAGAATTGGATTTCTGTACCAAGCTTCACTCAGCCATCGGCACGCCCCCCAAGGGACACAGACAGGACCAGGCGTCATTTGACAAGCCTTTTCTAGGGTCACCTATAAAAACCCCCACCCTGATTTACTTTCTTAAGACCAGGCCTGCACTCCATGGCCAGTAGGTTTTACCATCCAATTCCTCTACTGAAAGTGAACTACACCACGTGGTTAACTTTTAGACTATCGAGATCGACAGAATAAGAACAAGTCTTTGATATTAATTATTAGTCTGCAGCTAAGTAAATTATATCATCGAACGCGAAGACCAACGAAACATCCATTCTATAACGACATTAATGAATGTCGCTTTGAAAGATCCATTCTAACCGAGAGAGAGAGAGAGAGAGAGAGAGAACTCTCCATCAGAACGACGCTCGAACAAGGATCCCGACGACACTGAGCGTAAATATATATTGATTGCAATTGTTCCCGAATGAGTGAGCGTTCAATTGTCAATTGTAATATTAATGAACTCTGTAGGTGTGCATCCTCAGCTGACTTTTATGATCCATTGTTCAACAGGCCGACCTGCCTGTTAGCCATTAGGGCACATTACTCTACCAATCCTTTGTGAAGATAATTACTGTTTGTATGTTTTCTGTTAATTACTTAGTGTATTAAATAAATGATTTAAGACAATTGATGTATGGATGATTTTAGTAAAGACTGGGTTCGTGCAGATACAACAATTTACGACGTTTGGAATGAGACTGTACTCGAGGTAAAATACACCATTTAAACCAGAAGATAATCGGCCTATATTATAATATAGGTTAAGTTATATTAGGAAAATTATAACTTTGTAATCTGAATATTTTTCTTGGTGCCCCGATCTCCTAGTTAATTACAATTAAACGATTAATCAGTTTAATCGCGTGATAATAATTACAGGGAGTTAATTGATAAACATGTCTTCAGTTTAATGGTAACCCAAAGACACGACAGTTCTCTCCAACTCCAGTGTTCCTGGAAACCTACCTTCCTGTAGGGGTTCTCTCCAACTCCAGTGTTCCTGGAAACCTACCTTCCTGTAGGGGTTCTCTCCAACTCCAGTGTTCCTGGAAACCTACCTTCCTGTAGGGATTCTCTCCATCCCCAGTGTTCCTTGGTAATGAAAAAGTCCTTATATGATCATTTATACTTTCCTGAAAAGTGTTGAATGGAATCACTTAACGCATATGCTCTAATAGTATTACCTCACAGCAGCCATACAAACACCGGTATTACCTCACAGCAGCCATACAAACACCGGTATTACCTCACAGCAGCCATACAAACACCAGCATTACCTCACAGCAGCCATACAAACACCGGTATTACCTCACAGCAGCCATACAAACACCAGCATTACCTCACAGCAGCCATACAAACACCGGTATTACCTCACAGCAGCCATACAAACACCGGTATTACCTCACAGCAGCCATACAAACACCGGTATTACCTCACGCAGCCATACAAACACCGGTATTACCTCACAGCAGCCATACAAACACCGGTATTACCTCACGCAGCCATACAAACACCGGTATTACCTCACAGCAGCCATACAAACACCGGTATTACCTCACAGCAGCCATACAAACACCGGTATTACCTCACAGCAGCCATACAAACACTGGTATTACCTCACAGCAGCCATACAAACACTGGTATTACCTCACAGCAGCCATACAAACACCGGTATTACCTCACAGCAGCCATACAAACACCGGTATTACCTCACAGCAGCCATACAAACACCAGCATTACCTCACAGCAGCCATACAAACACGGTATACCTCACAGCAGCCATACAAACACCGGTATTACCTCACAGCAGCCATACAAACACCGGTATTACCTCACAGCAGCCATACAAACACCGGTATTACCTCACAGCAGCCATACAAACACCGGCATTACCTCACAGCAGCCATACAAACACCGGTATTACCTCACAGCAGCCATACAAACACCGGTATTACCTCACAGCAGCCATACAAACACCGGTATTACCTCACAGCAGCCATACAAACACCGTATTACCTCCAGCGCCATACAAACACTGGTATTACCTCACAGCAGCCATACAAACACCGGTATTACCTCACAGCAGCCATACAAACACCAGTATTACCTCACAGCAGCCATACAAACACCAGTATTACCTAACAGCAGCCATACAAACACCGGCATTACCTCACAGCAGCCATACAAACACCGGTATTACCTCACAGCAGCCATACAAACACCGGTATTACCTCACAGCAGCCATACAAACACCAGCATTACCTCACAGCAGCCATACAAACACCGGTATTACCTCACAGCAGCCATACAAACACCGGTATTACCTCACAGCAGCCATACAAACACCGGTATTACCTCACAGCAGCCATACAAACACCAGCATTACCTCACAGCAGCCATACAAACACCGGTATTACCTCACAGCAGCCATACAAACACCAGCATTACCTCACAGCAGCCATACAAACACCGGCATTACCTCACAGCAGCCATACAAACACCGGTATTACCTCACAGCAGCCATACAAACACCGGTATTACCTCACAGCAGCCATACAAACACCGGCATTACCTCACAGCAGCCATACAAACACCAGCATTACCTCACAGCAGCCATACAAACACCAGTATTACCTCACAGCAGCCATACAAACACCAGCATTACCTCACAGCAGCCATACAAACACCGGTATTACCTCACAGCAGCCATACAAACACCGGCATTACCTCACAGCAGCCATACAAACACCAGCATTACCTCACAGCAGCCATACAAACACCAGTATTACCTCACAGCAGCCATACAAACACCAGCATTACCTCACAGCAGCCATACAAACACCAGCATTACCTCACAGCAGCCATACAAACACCAGCATTATCTCACAGCAGCCATACAAACACCAGCATTACCTCACAGCAGCCATACAAACACCACTCACTGCCCTGTGAGTCTGAGCTTTGCCTTCATGCCCTGTTTTCTTAGCTTAGTTAGCCTAGTTCTGCGATAAACACGCTGTCTTCTCCTGGGGAGGGGACGTGATAGTCCAAGTTTCCGCCTTTATGTGACTGCCAAAATGGCCAAACATACCCCACTTCCCTCCTGCTTCTCTCTCTCCATCTCTCTATCCATCTTGCTCTATATCTCTCCCAGTAACATGCAAACTCAGCCTCTCACTGGGTGTCTGGTTAATGAGAGAGAGAGAGAGAGATGTGAGGTCTGACATGGTAGGTTACACAGGGCTCTGAAGTGGGGGAAAGGGGTGGAAGGTAAAAGCAGTGAAGTAGAGAGGGCTTGAGAGAGAAAGAGATCTAAGGAATCCATTTAATCCTTGTCACCCTAGCAGTCGCTGCTCCTGCCCTCTAAAAATGTGTTTTTAATAGAGAGAGAGAGAGAGAGAGAGAGAGAGAGAGAGAGAGAGAGAGAGAGAGGAGAGAGAGAGAGAGAGAGAGAGAGAGAGAGAGAGAGAGAGAGAGAGAGAGGAGAGAGAGAGAGAGAGAGAGAGAGAGAGAGAGAGAGAGGAGAGAGAGAGAGAGAGAGAGAGAGAGAGAGAGAGAGAGAGAGAGAGAGAGAGAGAGAGAGAGAGAGAGAGAGCCCTTATAGAATCAATTATAAATGCTTTGGCTGAGATCAAGGCACAAGCCTGGCTGGCTGGCTGGCTGCACTAGGGCGATGAGGAAGAGAACAGGAAGGCGTGATGGAGGGCGGACCAGGCCCAGGGAAGGCAGAACAGAGTACAGCAGGGCAGCAGCAGAATGAGAAACAGGGTATCATGTAACAGGCTGTACTAGGGTCCTGTCAGCATGCATGCTCTGTATTAAGTTCACAGTCAGATCACTCCACTCCAAACCTGGGTTCAAATACTATTTGACATTTTTCAAATACTGTATCTGTGCTTTAATTGAGTTTTCCTGTCGCAAGGGAACCAATAGAAAGGTCTTAATAATGCAAACCCTGCCCATCGGCTAAAGCAAACCTTCATAGTATTTGAAATGATTACAAGTAGTATTTGAACCCAGGTATGCTCCTCCTCCAGTCCACCGCATAAATGCTATCCGTTCTCGGGGTTGTGTGCAGAGGCTCCGTGCCTGCCGTCGACCGACGGTGCTTCGTTTACGGATGCTGCCCTGTCACAGCGATTATCTTTCTCGGAGATCTCAGTGTCTATGATTTAGAGCCTAGAACAGGTTTCTCCAAATGGCTGCACGTGGTCCAAATTTGGCCCGTGGGTGATTTTATTTGTCCCCCTAAGTTTTCTGCGCAAAATAAAAACATTTTTATTATAATTTTTTTTTAAATTATTGTTGGACATAAAAGACCTGTAAAAACACCTGCAAATTAACTTTAATTTTGTCTAATCTGTTCCAAAAGTATTTCCATGCATAATAGAGAGATACTGTATATGTGATCGTATAACAAATGCAAGCAAAGTTTGAAATTATTATGTTTTAGTCAAATATTATATCTGTTTAAGCTTCTTGCTATCAATTTGCAGTATATATATATATATCAATTTTTGTAATTATATTCCGGTCCCATGACGATCCGGTCAAGAAACAAATCAGCCCACGGCTGAATCTAGTTGATGATCCCTGGTCTAGCGTCTAAGGAAAGATATGTTCCAATGCTCTTCCTTACTATCATGCCACTTTAAAAAAAAAGCCTACGTGAATTACTTCATTCTTAGTAGTATGCTAGAGAACATAAACAGTTCTAACAACAGCAATATTGGTCCCTGGAATCAGAATCCAGATCAGAATAAAGCCTTTGCAAGGAAGTACAATCACCCAGCCTAGCCTAGCCTAGCCTAGCCTAGCCTAGCGGTGAAGAGCATTGGGCCAGTAACCGAAAGGTGCCGGTCTGCCCTTGTGCAAGGCAGTTAACCCCCAACAACAACTGCTCCCCGGGCACCAATGATGTGGACGTCTCTATAAGACAGCCCCCCCCCTCACACCTCTCTGATTCAGAGGGGTTGGGTTAAAGGAGGAAGACATGTTTTGGTTGAATGCATTCAGTTGTACAACTGACTAGGTATTCCCTTTTCCCAAGATACTCTGGATGATACTTGGTGATATGGTGCTGCTAGACAACATACTCTGGATGATACTTGGTGATATGGTGCTGCTAGACAGCATACTCTGGATGATACTTGGTGATATTTGATTTCTCCTGTCTATCGTCACCTACGCTTGTCGTTTTTGGGAAGTTTACCTTTCCAACATTTTATCCTTAGTGGTAGACACTAGAGAGGGAAAGAGAACTGTACCTACATGTATATATTACCACATTTGCCCCTGCACATTGACTCTGTACCGTAACACCCTGTATATAGCCTCCACATTGACTATGTACCGTAACACCCTGTAAATAGCCTCCACATTGACTCTGTACCGTAACACCCTGTATATAGCCTCCACATTGACTCTGTACCGTAACACCCTGTATATAGCCTCCACATTGACTCTGTACCGTAACACCCTGTATATAGCCTCCACATTGACTCTGTACCGTAACACCCTGTATATAGCCTCCACATTGACTCTGTACCGTAACACCCTGTATATAGCCTCCACATTGACTCTGTACCGTAACACCCTGTATATAGCCTCCACATTGACTCTGTACCGGTACCCCCTGTATATAGCCTCCACATTGACTCTGTACTGGTACCCCCTGTATATAGC
This sequence comes from Salmo trutta, assembly GCF_901001165.1. NCBI lineage: Eukaryota > Metazoa > Chordata > Actinopteri > Salmoniformes > Salmonidae > Salmo > Salmo trutta. The sequence goes on along the minus strand of NC_042970.1, from coordinate 7,262,664 downwards.
CTCCACATTGACTCTGTACCGGTACCCCCTGTATATAGCCTCCACATTGACTCTGTACCGGTACCACCTGTATATAGCCTCCACATTGACTCTGTACCGGTACCACCTGTAAATAGCCTCCACATTGACTCTGTACCGGTACCCCCTGTATATAGCCTCCACATTGACCCTGTACCGGTACCCCCTGTATATAGCCTCCACATTGACTCTGTACCAGTACCACCTGTATATAGCCTCCACATTGACCCTGTACCGGTACCCCCCTGTATATAGCCTCCACATTGACTCTGTACCGGTACCCCCTGTATATAGCCTCCACATTGACTCTGTACCGGTACCCCCTGTATATAGCCTCCACATTGACTCTGTACTGGTACCCCCTGTATATAGCCTCCACATTGACTCTGTACTGGTACCCCCTGTATATAGCCTCCACATTGACTCTGTACCGGTACCCCCTGTGATAGTGTGGTTGTGTGGTTGTGGTTGTGTGGTTGTGTGTTTGTGGTTGTGTGGTTGTGTGTTTGTGGGGTTGTGTGTTTGGTTGTGTGGTTATGTGTATGTGGTTGTGTGGTTGTGTGTTTGGTTGTGTGGTTTTGTGGTTGTGTGGTTGTGGTTGTGTGTTTGTGGCTGTGTGGTTGTGTGGTTGTGGTTGTGTGGTTGTTTGGTTGTGTGTTTGTGTGGTTGTGGTTGTGTGTTTGTGGCTGTGTGGTTGTGTGGTTTTGTGGTTGTGTGGTTGTTTGGTTGTGTGTTTGTGGTTGTGTGTTTGGTTGGTTGTGTGTTTGGTTGTGTGGTTGGTTGTGTGGTTGTGGTTGTGTGGTGTATGTGGTTGTGTGTTTGGTTGTGTGGTTGTGTGTTTGTGTGTTTGGTTGTGTGATTGTGTGGTTGTGGTTGTGTGGTTTTGTGGTTGTTTGGTTGTGTGGTTGTGGTTGTGGTTGTGTGGTTGTGTGGTTGTGGTTGTGTGGTTGTGGTTGTGTGGTTGTGTGGTTGGTTGTGTGGTTGTGTGGTTGTATGGTTGTGTGGTTGTGTGGTTGTGGTTGTGTGGTTGTGTGGTTGTGGTTGTGGTTGTGTGGTTGTGTGGTTGTGTGGTTGTGGTTGTGTGTTTGTATGTGTGTGTGTGTGGTTGTGTGGTGTATGTGGTTGTGTGTTTGGTTGTGTGGTTGTGTGTTTGTGTGTTTGGTTGTGTGATTGTGTGGTTGTGGTTGTGTGGTTTTGTGGTTGTTTGGTTGTGTGGTTGTGGTTGTGTGGTTGTGTGGTTGTGGTTGTGTGGTTGTGGTTGTGTGGTTGGTTGTGTGGTTGTGTGGTTGTATGGTTGTGTGGTTGTGTGGTTGTGGTTGTGGGGTTGTGTGGTTGTGGTTGTGTGGTGTGTGGTTGTGGTTGTGTGGTTGTGGGGTTGTGGGGTTGTGTGGTTGTGTGGTTGTGGTTGTGTGTTTGTATGTGTGTGTGTGTGGTTGTGTGTGTGTGTGTGTGTGTGTGGTTGTGTGTGTGACTGAGCGACACAGGGCTGTGACAGGAAATAATACTGGGAAATTGAGCTGGTTTTCCATGTGACAGGCAAGGGCACGATGATGATAGATCTGTACTCCTCGTCTGCGCTCCACTCTGCACTACTGTCTCTCTCTGGGGGTGTCCCCAATAACACCTTACTCCCTATATAGTGCACTACTTTTAACCAGAGGCCCTAGTGCACTACAAAGGGAATAGGGTCCCATTTTGGGGGACACCCTGAGTGTAATAGAGACCATGTTCAGTATTGTCCTTTATCTCTGTTTCACAACACGTCTCATTACTCAGAGTTCACTCTTTAACTTAAAAAAGATGTGTAGCTCGTTTGATATGCACCCCTTAATTAACAAACACATTTAGGGTTTCCCGAAAAAAAAACACGAGGTTTCAAACTGAGCTGTCAAGTGTGGCAGTGCGCGGAGATGGCTGTGCGCCCTCTTGTCTTTCAAAAAAGGCCGTTCTACTGCCAGTGTTTGTCTATGGAGATTGCATGGCGGTGTGCTCGATTTTATACACCTGTCAGCAACGGGTGTGGCTGAAATACTTTTCAAGAATCCACTAATTTGAAGGGGTGTACATATATTGTTGTATATGCAGTTTATATTATGGGGCACAGGTCAGGTCATTATCGCAAATTGTTGCGACCAAATCATGTGCCGGCGTCATCAACTGAAAGACTTTGAAGCACCAGTGTTACCAGTGGAAAAAGTAAGTCTATCAAATCAAATCAAATGTTCTTGGTCTTGTACACAGTTAGCAGGTGTTATGATGGTTGCAGTGAAATTATTATGTTCCTATCAATCAATGCAGTAAATGTCAAACAAGCACACAATGATCAAACATTAAAAAAGTTATCAAAAATGTTGTACAGCAGTAGATACTATATATATATATACAGTAAATATTATGTAAACAATATTCAAGTGACCAGTGTTCCATGACTATGTACATAGGGCAGCAGCCTCTAAGGTTCAGGGTAGAGTACCAGGTGGTGTTCGGCTAGTAACAGTGACTAAGGTTCAGGGTAGAGTACCGGGTGGTAGCCGGCTAGTAACAGTGACTAAAGGTTCAGGGTAGAGTACCGGGTGGTAGCCGGCTAGTAACAGTGACTAAGGTTCAGGGTAGAGTACCGGGTGGTAGCCGGCTAGTAACAGTGACTAAGGTTCAGGGTAGAGTACCGGGTGGTAGCCGGCTAGTAACAGTGACTAAGGTTCAGGGTAGAGTACTGGGTGGTGTTCGGCTAGTAACAGTGACTAAGGTTCAGGGTAGAGTACTGGGTGGTGTTCGGCTAGTAACAGTGACTAAGGTTCAGGGTAGAGTACTGGGTGGTAGCCGGCTAGTAACAGTGACTAAGGTTCAGGGTAGAGTACTGGGTGGTGTTCGGCTAGTAACGGTGACTAAGGTTCAGGTTAGAGTACCGGGTGGTTGCCAGCTAGTAACGGTGACTAAGGTTCAGGGTAGAGTACTGGGTGGTAGCCGGCTAGTAACAGTGACTAAGGTTCAGGGTAGAGTATCGGGTGGTAGCCGGCTAGTAACAGTGACTAAGGTTCAGGGTAGAGTACTGGGTGGTAGCCGGCTAGTAACAGTGACTAAGGTTCAGGGTAGAGTACATTTTTTTACATTTTAGTCATTTAGCAGACGCTCTTATCCAGAGAGTACCGGGTGGTTGCCAGCTAGTAACGGTGACTAAGGTTCAGGGTAGAGTACTGGGTGGTGTTCGGCTAGAAACAGTGACTAAGGGGCAGGGTAGGGTACTAGACCAGCTAATGGTGGCCAGTCTGATTGGCCTGGAGATAAAAGCTGTTTTTCAGTCTCTCGGTCCCAGCTTTGATGCACCTGTACTGTCTCCTCCTTCTAGATGGTAGCAGGGTGAACAGGCCATGGCTCGGGTGGCTGAGGTCCTTGATGATCTTCTTGGCCTTCCTGTGACACCGGGTGGTGTAGATGTCCTGGAGGGCAGGCAGTGAGCCCCCGATGGTGTGTTGGACTGATCGCACCACTCTCCCTGCGGTTGCAGACGGTGTAATTGCCTTACCAAGCGGTGATACAGCCTGACAGGATGTTATCCATGGTGCATCTGTAGAAGTTTGAGTGTCTTCGGTGCAAAGCAGCGTCCTGAGGTTGAAAAGGCGCTGTTGTGCCTTCTTCACCACACTGTCGGTGTGAAGGGAACATTTCAGGTCCTAAGTGACGTGCACGCCGATGAACTTGAAGCTTTTGACCTTTTCCAATGCGGCCTTGTCGATGTGGATGGGGGCGTGCTCTCTCTGCTGTCTCCTGTAGTCCACAACCAGCTCCTTCGTTTTGTTGACGTTGAGGAAGAGGTTATTTTCCTGTGTCACTATATGGGGTATGTGGAGTGGTATGCAGCCTACTGTAGGTGAGTAATGAACTACGACTGAACAACTCTGGACCCTAGTTATTTAGTTCCTGGTCAGGGAAAACTCCTGGGCCCAAAGCCAAGACACAGCCCAGACAGACAGACAGACATACGTACAGACAGAGATGCCCAGTGTGACTGGTCCCTCAGCTCATGTTAGCCAACCTTATAGGAAACCGATTCCTATCAGCTCTCTCTCAGGGTGATGAGTAAAGGGAAGGCACACTACTGAGAACACCATTAGACATCTACAGTAAATGATTTAGGCCTAGCTGAGGTAAAGGGTGACTTATCCTTACTCATTACCATTACTCTGACCACCACAGTCGTTAAAGTAATCCCAAACAACCAGCAAACGGGAACTGCAATGTGCTTTTGAACTGCAGCCACCCGTCAATAATCAAGTGTCATCTTTAAAATCACACAGTACCAGGACTACAGAGGAGGGAGAGAGAGGTTGTTGAATCGGGTTGTAGGGCTGCAGATTCAGTGCTACCTACCCTTAATAGTCCAATGGCCACCCACCAAAATTGGGTTGTTCCGTGATCCAGGAAATGGAACTGCACAACTGAAACAACATTAATGTTATGAACATATGAAGAGGGGTCGCGTTAGCTTTCAGAAATCTGCATTTTCAAAACGCAGGCCGCCATAATACTGTGTCATAAACTATTTCAACTGCGTTTTATATTGAAAGGTTTTATATTGAAAGGCGACAGCGTTTTATATTGAAAGGCGACAGCGTTTTAGATTGAAAGGCGACAGCGTTTTAGATTGAAAGGCGACAGCGTTTTAGATTGAAAGGCGACAGCGTTTTATATTGAAAGGCGACAGCGTTTTAGATTGAAAGGCGACAGCGTTTTAGATTGAAAGGCGACAGCGTTTTAGATTGAAAGGCGACAGCGTTTTAGATTGAAAGGCGACAGCGTTTTAGATTGAAAGGCGACAGCGTTTTAGATTGAAAGGCGACAGCGTTTTATATTGAAAGGCGACAGCGTTTTAGATTGAAAGGCGACAGCGTTTTAGATTGAAAGGCGACAGCGTTTTAGATTGAAAGGCGACAGCGTTTTAGATTGAAAGGCGACAGCGTTTTAGATTGAAAGGCGACAGCGTTTTAGATTGAAAGGCGACAGCGTTTTAGATTGAAAGGCGACAGCGTTTTAGATTGAAAGGCGACAGCGTTTTAGATTGCTTCATTAGAGTGATCAGGGGTGGGGAAACTACATTTATTTCATCACACAAAATACATTTATGCAAAACATTCGTAAGGAAATAGCTTAGTTTTCATCAGATGTTAGATGACAGAATTGATGGCAGAAGTGCAACGCTATTTGGGTAGCAGCCACACATAAGCAAATTAGCTTACAATGAAAGAAATCATTTAGGGTATTTTTTGCAAAGCTACATTTCCAAATGTTTTACTTGAAGTCAATCTTGCCTTTTAACTTGCACATCTTGGGGCATTTCATCTTCGGTAGTATGTTTCACCTTGGTAACTTTTGTTGCCCACTGGCGCACAGAAATATATCTGCGTTTTTTTGTTTTCGTCACTGATCCAGATGAAACCCGAAACGAAGAAATGTTTTAACCATGTACGGTGGTTTTCTCAGTTATTATAAGACGTTTTGGCAGCATTTTTTTTAGCCTACAAGGTTCATAATTGCTCTTGTCTGACAGCTCAAAGTGTAACGAGTGCGCTGAGAGTCGGGAAGCATGTACAGGGTGAGTGAGTGTTTTAATAAAGAATCACAAAACATAAACAATGCACTGACATGAAAACAGAGTGAATAACACCCGAGGAAAGAACCAAGGGGAGTAACAGATACAGGGAAGATAATCAAGGAGGTGATGGAGTCCAGGTGAGGGTCATTAGGCGCTGGTGCGCTTGACGATGGTGTGCGGGATAATCAGCAGCCTGACGACCTAGAAGCCGGAGAGGGAGTACACGTGACACACAGCTCTCAAAACAAGAAATATCCCGACAACTCAATAGAGTGCTGTTCAGGCAAAACCTATGTAGCATGTTTCAACAGATTCTTATGTCATATTATTTTGGGATTCCTCCGGTTGTTAAAAGGATATATATATACACTACCGTTAAAATGTTTGGGGTCACTTAGAAATGTCCTTGTTTTTGAAAGAAAAGCACATTTTTTGGCCATTAACATAACATCAAATTGATCAGAAATACAGTGTAGACATTGTTAATGTTGTAAATGGCTATTGTAGCTGGAAACGGCTGATTTCTTTATGGAATATCTACATATCGTAGAGACACATTATCAGCAAACATCACTCCTGTGTTCTAATGGCACGTTGTGTTAGCTAATCCAAGTTTATCATTTTAAAAGGCTAATCGATCATTAGTAAACCCTTTTGCAATTATGTTAGCACAGCTGAAAACTGTTGTACTGATTAAAGAAGCAATAAAACTGTCCTTAGACTAGTTGAGTATCTGGAGCGTCAGCATTTGTGGGTTCGATTACAGGCTTAAAATAGCCAGAAACAAATAACTTTCTTCTGAAACTCGTCAGTCTATTCTTGTTCTGAGAAATGAAGGCTATTCCATGCGAGAAATTGCCAAGAAACTGAAGATCTTGTACAACGCTGTGTACTACTCTGCTCTAACCAGAATATAAAGAGGAGTGGGAGGCCCCGGTGCACAACTGAGCAAGAGGACAAGTACATTAGAGTTTCTAGTTTGAGAAACAGACGCCTCACAAGTCCTCAACTGGCATCTTCATTAAATAGTACCCGCAAAACACCAGTCTCAATGTCAACAGTGAAGAGGTGACTCCGGGATGTTCCATTGCCTGTGTTCTTTTGCCCATCTTTATCTTTTCTTTTTATTGGCCAGTCTGAGATGGCTTTTTCTTTGCAACTCTGCCTAGAAAGCCAGCATCCTGGAGTTGCCTCTTCACCTGGAATGCTTTTCCAACAGTCTTGAAGGAGTCCACACATATGCTGAGCTGCTTTTCCTTCAGTCTGTGGTCCAACTCATCCCAAATCATCTCAGTTGGGTTGAGGTTGGGTGATTGTGGAGACCAGGTCATCTGATGCAGCACTCCATCATTCTCCTTCTTGGTAAAATAGCCCTTACACAACCTGGAGGTGTGGTGTGTCATTGTCCTGTTGAAAAACAAAATGATAGTCCCATTAAGCCCAAACCAGATGGGATGGTGTATTGCTGCAGAATGCTGTGGTAGCCATGCTGGTTGTGTGACTTGAATTCTAAATAAATCACTGACAGTGTCAACAGAAAAGCACCATCACACCACCTCCTCCATGCTTCACGGTGGGAACCACACATGCGGAGATCATCCGTTCACCTACTCTGCATCTCACACGGCAGTTGGAAGGAAAGATTTCCACCTGTCTAATGTTCATTGCTTGTGTTTCTTGGCTCAAGCAAGTCTCTTCTTCTTATTGGTGTCCTTTTGTACTTTTGTAGTGGTTTCTTTGCAGTAATTCGACCACGAAGGCCTGATTCACGCAGTCTCCTCTGAACTGTTGATGTTGAGATGTTACTGTTATTTTAACTCTGAAGAATTTATTTGTGCTGCAATTTCTGAGGCTGGTAACTCTAGTGAACTTATCCTCTGTAGCAGATGTAATGCTGGGTCTTCCTTTCCTGTGGCGGTCCTCATGAGAGCCAGTTTCATCATAGTGCTTGATGATTTTTGCGACTGCACTTGAAGAAACTTTAAAAGTTCTTGACATTTTCTGGATTGACTGACCTTCATGTCTTAAAGTATTGATGACTGTTGTTTCTCTTTGCTTATTTGAGGTGTTCTTGCCATAATATGGACTTGGTCTTTTACCAAATAGGGGTATCTTCTGTATACCACCCCTACCTTGTTACAACACAACTGATTTCCTCAAATGCATTAAGAAGGAAAGAAATTCCACAGATTAACAAGGCACACCTGTTAATTGAAATGCATTCCAGGTGACTACCTCATGAAGCTGGTTGAGAAAATGCCAAGATTGTGCAAAGCTGTCATCAAGGCAAAGGCTGGCTACTTTGAAGAATCTCAAAAACAGTTGAAGTTGGAAGTTTACATACACCTTAGCCAAATATATTTAAACTCGGTTTTTCACAATTCCTGACATTTAATCCTAGTAAAAATTCCCTGTCTTAGGTCTGTTAGGATCAGCACTTTATTTTAATAATGTGAAATGTCTGAATAATAGTAGAGAGAATGATTTATTTCAGCTTTTATTTCTTTCATCACATTCTCAGTGGGTCAGACGTTTACATACACTCAATTAGTATTTGGTAGCATTGCCTTTAAATTGTTTAACTTGGGTCAAATGTTTCGGGTAGCCTAACACAAGCTTCCCACAATAAGTTGGGTGAATTTTGGCCCATTCCTCCTGACAGAGCTGGTGTAACTGAATCAGGTTTGTAGGCCTCCTTGCTCGCACACGCTTTTTCAGTTGTGCTCAGATTTTCTATAGGATTGAAGTCAGGGTTTTGTGATGGCCACTCCAATACCTTGACTTTGTTGTCCTTAAGCCATTTTGCCACAACTTTAGAAGTATGCTTAGGGTCATTGTCCATTTGGAACACCCATTTGCGACCAAGCTTTAACTTCCTGACTGATGTCTTGAGATGTTGCTTCAATATATCCACATCATTTCCATCCCTCATGATATCATCTATTTTGTGAAGTGCACCAGTCCCAGCAAAGCACCCCCACAACATGATGCTGCCACCCACGTGCTTCACGGTTGGGATGGTGTTCTTCGACTTGCAAGCCTCCCCCTTTTTCCTCCAAACATAACGATGGTCATTATGGCCAAACAGTACTATTTTTGTTTCATCAGACCAGAGGACATTTCTCCAAAAAGTATGATCTTTGTCCCCATGTGCAGTTGCAAACCGTAGTCTGGCTTTTTTATGGCGGTTTTGGAGCAGTGTCTTCTTCCTTGTTGAGCGGCCTTTCAGGTTATGTTGATATAGGACTCGTTTTACTGTGGATATACAGTAGATACTTTTGTACCTGTTTCCTCCAGCATCTTCACAAGGTAATTTTCTGTTGTTCTGGGTTTTGATTTGCACTTTTCGCACCAAAGTACGTTCATCTCTAGGTGACAGAACGCGTCTCCTTCCTGAGCAGTATGACGGCTGCGTGGTCCCATGGTGTTTATACTTGCGTACTATTGTTTGTACATATGAACGTGGTACCTTCAGGCATTTGGAAATTACTCCCAAGGATGAACCAGACTTCTGGACGTCTACTATCTTTTTTCTGAGGTCTTGGTTGATTTCTTTTGATTTTCCCATGATGTCAAGCAAAGAGGCACTGAGTTTGAAGGTAGGCCTTGAAATACATCCACAGGTACACCTCCAATTGACTCAAATTATGTCAATTAGACTATCAGAAGATTCTAAAGCCATGACATCATTTTCTGGAATTCCCAAGCTGTTTAAAGGCACAGTCAACTTACTGTATGTAAACTTGTGACCCACTGGAATTGTGATACAGTGAATTATAAGTGAAATAATCCGTCTGTAAACAATTGTTGGAAAAATGACTTGTGTCTTGCACACAGTAGATGTCCTAACCGACTTGCCAAAACTATAGTTTGTTAACAAGAAATTTGTGGAGTGGTTGAAAAATGAGTTTTAATGACTCCAACCTAAGTGTATGTAAACTTCAGACTTCAACTGTAATAAAGTCTTCATATCTCAACATCGATGTCATGTGGTGAATCAAAATGCTATCTAAATGAAAATGATACAAATCCAAAAGTAACTTCTTTTGACATTGCAATATGTAACAATAGCCTACATAAACCTAACAAATAAAAACATTGCAGCCGGCAGGTAGAAAATATCCTGATAAAAATAAATATCCTATAAATCACATTGGCTACGCATGACCTCTCTGTAAGCAACTTGAAACATTGTATCAACTATTAACTGGGTCTGGCCCGAAGCTCCTGCTAGCAAACTTGCAACATTGTATAAAATATTCTGAGTCCTCAGAGTTTCCCACACCAGTGAGCTCGGACAGACATACACAGCTGTAGGCTATTTGCGGGATCAGAAGTAATCAGATCAGACCGTGACATGGAAGGATTTTTTGCAAATAGGCTACATTGAGGAACTATTGTCATTCTCAATGGATGTAAAAACAGACTTTGATTACTTGCTGTTTGAGGCAAAGAAAAAATGACTTTGAGAAGCTCCACGGTGGTGGTGAGTTAAGACAATCAGAAATAGTATCAGATCCCCAAATGGACACATTTATTAGCCTACATTTGCACAAGCCAGGTAGCCCATGCATACTTCTATGTGTGATCGGTACGTGTCCTTACGCAAGTTTGACAGGAGTGCTCCAAACAAAAGACAATGAATTAACTTGTAAATGGAATGAAATTAACCAAACCTTTTTTTCTCAGAAGTGTAGCCTAGGTTGTGTGCTTTGCAAACAACTTGTCCACTCCTGTCAACAGTAAGATTGTAATAATAATAATAATATATTGAATTGCATGAACAGAAATTACCTTAACCAAACAAACATTGTTGATTAGAAATGATGGTAATTAACGGTAAATGTACTACTAGTGATACTGGTGCGCCATCGCCGCGGACTACACAATGGATTAGTCCACTCAGACAGGCCTACACAATGGATTAGTCCACTCAGACAGGCCTACACAATGGATTAGTCCACTCAGACAGGCCTACACAATGGATTAGTCGACTCAGACAGGCCTACACAATGGATTAGTCCACTCAGACAGGCCTACACAATGGATTAGTCCACTGAGACAGGCCTACACAATGGATTAGTCCACTCAGACAGGTGTGAATCAGACAGGTGTCTCGTATGCCATAAATAATTTTTATATATTTGCCACTTTTTTACAAAATAATTATTGGTCAGCCATCAGCCTATCGATGAAACAATCGACCAGTCAACTAAATGGCGTCAGCCGTAGTCTGGACACTACCCTCTGAAACTGGATCCTGGACTTCCTGACGGGCAGACCACAGACTGTGAATATTGTCAACAACACCTCCGGCACACTGACTCTTAACACAGGGGTCCCCCAGGGGTGTGTCCTCAGCTCTTAACACAGGGCCCCCCCAGGGGTGTGTCGTCAGCTCTTAACACACGGGTCCCCCAGTGGTGTGTCCTCAGCTCTTAACACAGGGGTCCCCCAGGGGTGTGTCCTCAGCTCTTAACACAGGGGCCCCCCAGGGGTGTGTCCTCAGCTCTTAACACAGGGGTCCCCCAGGGGTGTGTCCTCAGCTCTTAACACAGGGGCCCCCCAGGGTGTGTCCTCAGCTCTTAACACAGGGGCCCCCCAGGGGTGTGTCCTCAGCCCTCTGCTGATCCACTAGTTCTTCAGCGTCCACATCACAGAGGAATTGACATGGACCAACACCACCACCACTCTAGTCAAGACAGCGTAACGGTGTCTCTACTTCCTAAGGCGGCTGTAGAAATTCGACGTGCCACCCGGAGTCGTCTCCAAATACTACCGTTGCACCATCGAGTGTCCTGACCGGTTGCATTATGGCCCGGTTACGGGAATTGTTCCGTCCACGACCGAAAGGCCCTCCAGCGGGTGGTGAAGACGGCCCAGTACATCACTGGGATTGTGCTCCCATCCATCCAGGACATCTACTGGAAACGGTGCCTGTCGAAGTCCCGCAGCATCATCATGGACCCCACATACCCCAACATGAGGTCACTTCCTGCCATGAGCTGTTCATTCCCTTACCGTCGGGCAGACTGTATCAGAGCATGATGTCTGATATCAACAGGCTCAGAGACAGTTTCTATCTACAAGCCATCAGACTGTATCAGAGCATGAGGTCTGATACCAACAGGCTCAGAGACAGTTTCTATCTACAAGCCATCAGACTGCTGAACACTTGAACTGGACTGACCACCTGCACTGACTCTTAGCACCTTACACACACACACACACACACACACACACACAAACTTGAAACATGTATGTTGAAAAGTGACAGAAGTATAGTGTCCATATGGTTTTATGTGATGGATGGATCTAATTCTACGTTTCTTGAGTTCTACATTTCCCATCAAACCTTGTCAGACCCATCTGAGCAAAGATACAGATACATCAACATTCTTTTGACAAAAACAGAAAATAGGCCACTGCCTCAAGCACACAAACACAGATGTAGAATCAAATCTCCATATAGAACTACCGGCTCCATGTCAGATCAAACACAAACACAGATAGAAACAAACACACACACACAGACACACACACACACAAACACACACACAGACAAACACACACACACACACACACACAAACACAGACAGAGACACACACACACAAACACACACACAAACACAGACAGAGACACACACACACACACACACAAACACAGACAGAGACAAACACACACACACACACACACAGATAGAAACAAACACACACACACACACACAAACACAGACAGAGACAGACACACACACACACACACACACACACACACACACACACACACACAGCTCTAGAATCATATCAGATCTCCATATAGAACTACCAGCTCCTTCTTAGATCAAACACTGGTCCCCTAATTAGAACCTAAAGTGGTTGCCATAGCGCCCATGGTTGCCATGGTGCTGTGTTGGTTGGTTGGATACGTAATGGCGATGGGGTTAGTGAATGTGATAATGGTTGTACACTATATATACAAAGGTATGTGGACACCCTTTCAAATTAGTGGATTCGGCTATTTGAGCCACAGTCGTTGCTGACAGGCGTATAAAATCGAGCACACCGCCATGCAATCTCCATAGACAAACATTGGCAATAGAATGGACTTACTGAAGAGCTCAGTGACTTTCAAGGTGCCACTGTCATAGGATGTCAGAGCTGCCCCAAGAGTTGTTATTGTGAAGTGGGAACGTTTAGGAGCAACAATGGCTCAGCCGCGAAGTGGTAGGCCACACAAGCTCACAGAACAGAATCGCAGAGTGCTGAAGTGCGTACCGCAAAAAAATCGTCTGTCCTCAGTTGCAACACTCACTACTGAGTTCCAAACTGCCTCTGGAAGCAACGTCAGCACAAGAACTGTTTGTCGGGAGCTTCATGAAATGGTTTCAATGGCCAAGCAGCCGAACACAAGCCTAAGATCATCATGCGCAATGCCAAGCGTCAGCTGGAGTGGTGTAAAGCTCGCTGCCAATGGACTCTGGAGCAGTGGAAACGTTCTCTGGAGTGATGAATCACGGTTCACCATCTGGCAGTCCGATGGACGAATCTGTGTTTGGCGGATGCCAGGAGAACGCTACCTGCCCCAATGCATAGTGCCAACTGTAAAGTTTGGTGGAGGAGGAATAATGGTCTGGGGCTGTTTTTCATGGTTCGGGCTAGGCCCCTTAGTTCCAGTGAAGGGAAATCTTCACGCTACAGCATACAATGGCATTCTAGATGATTCTGTGCTTCCAACTTTGTGGCAACAGTTTGGGGAAGGCCTTTCCTGTTTCAGCATGACAATGCTCCGTGCACAAAGTGAGGTCCATACAGAAATGGTTTGTCGAGATCAGTGTGGAAGAATTTGACTGGCCTGCACAGAGCCCTGACCTCAACCCCATAACTCCATTGAACACCTTTGGGATGAATTGGACTGCGAGCCAGTATTAGCCCAACATCAGTGCCTGACCTCACTAATGCTCTTGTGGCTGAATGGAAGCAAATCTTCGCAGCAAGGGTCCAAATCTAGTACAGGTCTGCTCAACCCTCTTCATGGAGATCTACCGTCCTGTGGGTTTTCAGTCCAACCCTAATTAACACACCTGATTCTACTAATTAGCTGCTCAACAAGACCTTAACTAGCTGAATCAGATATGCTAAATTAGGGTTGGACTGAAAACCTACAGGAAAGTAGATCTCCAGGAAGAGATTTGGGCAGCCCTGATCTAGTGGAAAGCTTTCCCAGAAGAGTGGAGGCTGTTATAGCATCAAAGGGGGGATCAACTCCATATTAATGCACATGATTTTGGAATGAGATGTTCGACGAGCAGGTGCCATGTAGTTTATAACACAGATGGATATGACTTCAGTGCCAAAGACAAGGTTCACCACCGTGTATGATAACTGGACTAGGTGAGGTAGAAGTCATACTAGCACTATCCTCCACCTCCGTCCCTTCCCTTTTGGAGCCATCTAATTAAGTAATAAGGCACGAGGGGGGTGTGGTATATGGTCTGATATACCATGGCTGTCAGCCAATCAGCATTCAGGGCTCAAACTACCCAGTTTCTAAGAGGAAACAACCTGTAGCTGATAGGGTTACTTCAGCTGTAGGTAAAAGAGCATTAAGCTAATAGGGTACTTCAGCTGTAGGTAAAAGAGCATTAAGCTAATAGGGTTACTTCAGCTGTAGGTAAAAGAGCATTAAGCTAATAGGGTACTTCAGCTGTAGGTAAAAGAGCATTAAGCTAATAGGGTTACTTCAGCTGTAGGTAAAAGAGCATTAAGCTAATAGGGTACTTCAGCTGTAGGTAAAAGAGCATTAAGCTGATAGAAGATGTATTTTAATAAAATAAAACCAGTGACAGATAGCGATAGGAAAATAAATGACAAGAGAAGAGAGGGAGAATATAAGACTGCTGGTTTTCATAGCACTGGGTTAAAGTTGCACTATGCAGAAATCACTCCGCCATTTCCTGGCACGTTGTGTTAGCTAATCCAATTTTATCATTTTAAAAGGCTAATTCATCATTAGAAAACCCTTTTGCAATTATGGTAGCACAGCTGAAAACTGTTGTACTGATTAAAGAAGCAATAAAACTGGCCTTCTTTAGACTAGTTGAGTATCTGGAGTGTCAGCATTTGTGGGTTCGATTACAGGCTCAAAATGGCCAGAAACAAAGAACTTTCTTCTGAAACTCGTCAGTCTATTCTTCTTCTGAGAAATAAAGGCTATTCCATGCGAGAAATTGCCAAGAAACTGAAGATCTCGTACAACGCTGTGTACTACTCCCTTCACAGAACAGTGCAAACTGTCTCTAACCAGAATAGAAAGAGGAGTGGGAGGCCCCGGTTCACAACTGAGCAAGAGGACAAGTACATTAGAGTGTCTAGTTTGAGAAACAGACGCCTCACAAGTCCTCAACTGGCATCTTCATTAAATAGTACCCGCAAAACACCAGTCTCAATGTCAACAGTGAAGAGGCGACTCCGGGACGCTGGCCTTCAGCCGCTTCCAGCAACAATAGTCTTTTACAATATTAACAATGTGTACACTGTATTTCTGATCAAATTGATGTTATTTTAATGGACAAAAACAAGGACATTTCTAAGTGACCCCAAACTTTTGAAAGGTAGTGTATATCCCTCCTTGCATCTCTCCCTCCATCCCCGTGTTTATCCCTCCTTGCATCTATCCCTCCATCCCCTGTGTTTATCCCTCCTTGCATCTATCCCTCCATCCCCTGTGTACATCCATCCTTCCATCTCTCCCTCCATCCCCCCGTGTATATCCTCCTCTCTTAATCTCTCTCCCCCCCTGACAGATCATTTACAGACAGGCCGGCAGTGCCGTGGGGGGGGGGGGGGGGGTGAGAAGGAGGATATTTTAAAAGCACCAGAAATAAATAATCACTTAAGGAGTGCTGAGTGAACGATTCACACCACACCACAAATCCCTGCTGTGGAGCACACAGGAGGGAGGGAAGGAGGGAGAGATATCATCCTCATGCAAAGTGCATCTCATCTCAACTCTCTCCCTGTTGTATTCATGTGTGCTATTTTAATGTGCCGTAGTAACTTGCTGTGGTTGGGTTGGTGTCAACAGAAAATGAAACCCTGGATATCCAGCAGCATCGTGGCGCTGAAGTGCTGACCTGACTACAGCTTGTGCCTCATGGATAAACCTCAGTAGGTCGACGCAGAGCAAAGAGACTGTTTCTGTTTCTCTACACGCTGGTTAAGATGAAACAAACAAATCATCATCGTCACATTACTACTACAGCCTTATGTACCTCATCCCTCACTACCCACATTACCCTCACTACCCTCACTACCCTCACTACCCACACTACCCTCACTACCCTCACTACCCACACTACCCTCACTACCCTCACTACCCTCACTACCCACTTTACCCTCACTACCCTCACTACCCTCACTACCCACCCTCACTACCCTCACTACCCTCACTACCCTCACTACCCTCACTACCCACATTACCCACACTACCCTCACTACCCACATTACCCTCACTACCCACACTACCCTCACTACCCTCACTACCCACACTACCCACATTACCCTCACTACCCACACTACCCTCACTACCCTCACTACCCTCACTACCCTCACTACCCACATTACCCTCACTACCCTCACTACCCACATTACCCTCACTACCTTCACTACCCACATTACCCTCACTACCCACACTACCCTCACTACCCTCACTACCCTCACTACCCTCACTACCCTCACTACCCACATTACCCTCACTACCCTCACTACCCACACTACCCTCACTACCCTCACTACCCACACTACCCACATTACCCTCACTACCCACACTACCCTCACTACCCTCACTACCCTCACTACCCACATTACCCTCACTACCCACACTACCCTCACTACCCTCACTACCCTCACTACCCACATTACCCACACTACCCACATTACCCACATTACCCTCACTACCCACATTACCCTCACTACCCTCACTACCCACATTACCCACATTACCCTCACTACCCTCACTACCCTCACTACCCTCACTACCCACACTACCCTCACTACCCACACTACCCTCACTACCCACATTACCCACATTACCCTCACTACCCACATTACCCTCACTACCCACACTACCCACATTACCCACACTACCCTCACTACCCACATTACCCACATTACCCTCACTACCCACATTACCCTCACTACCCACATTACCCACATTACCCACACTACCCACATTACCCTCACTACCCTCACTACCCACATTACCCACACTACCCTCACTACCCACATTACCCACACTACCCACATTACCCTCACTACCCACATTACCCACATTACCCTCACTACCCACATTACCCACATTACCCTCACTACCCACATTACCCTCACTACCCTCACTACCCACACTACCCTCACTACCCTCACTACCCACATTACCCTCACTACCCACATTACCCTCACTACCCTCACTACCCACACTACCCATACTACCCTCACTACCCACACTACCCTCACTACCCTCACTACCCACACTACCCTCACTACCCTCACTACCCTCACTACCCACATTACCCTCACTACCCTCACTACCCTCACTACCCTCACTACCCACATTACCCTCACTACCCTCACTACCCTCACTACCCACATTACCCATACTACCCTCACTACCCTCACTACCCACATTACCCACACTACCCTCACTACCCTCACATCCCTCACATCCCTCACATCCCTCAAATCCCTCACATCCCTCACATCCCTCACATCCCTCACTACCCTCACTACCCTCACAACCCTCACACCCCTCACTACCCTCACACCCCTCAAATTCCTCTACCCTCAAATCCCTCACTACCCTCAAATCCCTCACATCCCTCAATAGCCTCACTCTCTCTATTTATCCATCCCTCCCTCTGCCTCCACTTCGGATGGCTGGCCAGGCATAGTGTGTGTGTGTGTGTGTGTGTGTGTGTGTGTGTGTGTTTGTTGGTGCACTACCCTCACATCCCTCACTACCCTAAAATCCCTCACTACCCTAAAATCCCTCACTACCCTAAAATCCCTCAATAGCCTCACTCTCTCTAGTCATCCCTCCCTCCCTCTGCCTCCAATTCTGATGGCTGGCCAGGCATAGTGTGTGTGTTTGTCTAGGTTTGTATGTGTGTGTAGGTGTGTGTAGGTGCGTGTGTACATACCCCTTCGTAAAGTTGGTAGCTATCTGTGGGCGCTGCAGTGTTTGTATTCATTTTTGGGAAAGTAATTCTGTGCTAAAACTCGGCTGACAGCTGCAATGGGTGTTCCGAGCTGAGGTTACAAATCAGGGGATTGGAGGAGGCAGCAGAGTGGACCTGGCTGAGTGGACCTGGCTGAGTGGCCCTGGC